>NC_140223.1:30316343-30363843 GCF_951802725.1 Rutilus rutilus
AATGTGTAAATTGGCAAGACAATACACGTCCAAATTCTGAACTTTCGCTCTATGATGGTTAAATTTAGCAGTTAATCCGCGAATCACATGCGTGCCGAACCGAATCTAGTGCGATCCGTTCCACCCCTAGCGCATTATCTCGTTGAATATCATTGGCAGAATCGTAGAAATGCAGGATTAAGATCGCGTGGGGGGGGGGGGGGGGGGGGTTGAATCGAGATCGCGATCTTTTAACGATGACGGCATTTTAATTTTTGGGTGAACTGTCCCTTTAAGACACGAGCAATCATGTTGAGTTTCTCAGCAACATCTCAAACTGTGTTCAGATCGCTGCAATCAAAAGTCATTTCAAGAGGATTTTTTAAGATATTTCTCATCAAGATAGGGGGTTTTCGTGGTGCACTGGAAGAATCATTTTGGGTCCCCAACGAACCTTTCATTAAACAGTTTCCAAAATAACAGTTTTTTTTCTTAGTGTGAAGGAAATGTAAAAATCCAAAGAACCTTTTTCCACTATAAAGAACCTTTTGCGTAATGGAAAGGTTCCATGGATGTTAAAGGTTCTTCATGGAACCTAAGATTCCAATAAGGAACCTTAATTTTGAAGAGTGTAAAAAAAAACAAAAAAACTGAGTGACCTATTCAACAAATGAGATCTCTCTGAGCTATGAAAGCTATGAAATAAAAGGCTCCTCTGGGATGATGTCACTATGTGTTGCTCATACGGAGAAGAGCGAGATCGCTGATTACCTCTTCAAACAGAAGCTCTTATCTCAGACCTGCTGTTGTGTCTAGTGCACGAAGAGAGAATGTTACATTTCAGACCCGCTACATTCCACGTAGTCAATCCAGCAGTTTTTTTTTACATCTACTTGGAAAATGAATGTTGCTCAGGGGCAAGTCAAATAGATTTGATTTCACTGGTATCTAGTAACACCGGCTCGCTCTTTTTCTCCCTTCTCCTCGCCTGTAACAGTATATTCCTTGTTCGAAGCCCCCAGGAGAAATCTCAGCGTTTTGAATACAGAGCATAGCTGAGGAATGAGGAGATGAGGGAGGAAAATAAGCCGCGTCGATGCTCCGCTGGGACGAGACTCATCTGAATCTGACTGGGAGGGCAGGAGCGAGTGAGCGAGAGAGAACAAGAGAGGCCTGAAAAATCAATAAACCAGCAGAAAATCAGAGCGCGCTGACTTGAGCCAGAGCCTCCCTCTCGTTCTCCTCTTCACCTCCTCACGCTCCCTTCAGCATCCCGAACACACATTGATTCACACCCGTGTGATTGTTTGAGCGCAGAACCTTCAGCTCGAGAAAACGCACAGAGAAAATGACTTGTACGCAGTCAGGGTTAAAGTAACAGCAAATTCTTTACACGAATCTACACCAAATCTCCTTAGACTGGTTCGGTTTATCCGTCAGTCCTCCATCAAGTGCACTGGTGCAAGGCTTTCAGTTTTATATAAATAATAGAAGAGTTCTTGCAGTGTAACAAAAATCACAAAATATGACCTAGAAGTTCAAGAAAAATGGCTTATATTGTAAAAAAAAGAAAAAAAGAAAAAAGTCATCAATTTTGAAAATTGATTTGAATGAATAAATGATTATTAAATAATGAAATGGATTGCTACATAATAAGTGAAAATATAATAATTCTAAATTATTATTATTAATAATAATATTATTATTAAAATGTATGATCATTCATAATAAATGAATTAGACTGATACAAAACACTATATTTTTTTTAATTAAATTAAACAATTAAAATAATTGTTAAATAAAAATATAACAAGTATGAATTATAAATAATAATAATAAAATAAATAAATATATTTTATAACAGATAAACAAACTTTTGTTAGATGTTAAATTGCAATTAATTGAGTTGGTAGCACTATATATATATATATATATATATAGTGCTACCAACTCAATTAATTGCAATTATATTGTATATATATATATATATATATATATACACACACACACACGCACACGCACACGCACACACATACATATACACATATATATATATATATATATATATATAAACAAACTTATATATTATATATATATATATATATATAAACAAATACATGTGTGTGTGTGTGTGTGTGTGTGTGTGTGCGTGTGTATCTACACCCCTATTTATAATCAATAAATAATAAAGTATTTAATGAAGTATATGTATTTTTGCATTATTCCATATTCGCATGGAGAAAATGTAAAGCAAAATAAAGCTAAATCTCTCATCATCATGTGGTTAATACTGTCCAATAAATACATGGATATTACAAATAAAAGTGGCACTGTTATCATGAACTTCCTACACAGAAACACAATTGATAAAAAAAATGTACGTCATGTTGCAAACATGTTGCAATTCTGGAAAAAGCTGAGTATTTTACGTTGCTAAAAGGACATGCAATGCAGTGGACTTTGCATGCATCTCCGACCAGCTCTGAAACCCTACGCGAAATCTAAAGCCGCTCATTATCAGAACATTCTAGGAGAGACGGACTCCCCGGAGAGTCGAGCGCACCGATAGCATCTTCTGACAGAGGCACCCAGACGCTAAAGAAACAAGATACGGCTGAAACGAGAGCGAACAGAAGAGGAGACCAGGGGACGGGGCGCAATATCGCGATCCCAAAGCCTCTTATTCAGTCAGAGTGTCAAGTTGAGGGCGAGACCGTTCGAACGGGTTTATCTTTGCGCTAGCTTAGATGTAGGCTAATCACTCATGCCCTGACACGCGCTGAAAGGGTATTTCCTCAGCTATTAGCAGAGAGCGCCATTCATCAGCCTGCTGTTAGCACGCTTAACCTTTAGTCCGAAGAACCTTATCGATTCCTCTTTAAGCCAAAGACTCAAAACAAATGTTCTGGCCTAAACCGCTGACCTGAGAGCAGGATTTCGTCAGACTGAATGATTAAAGTCACAATAATCAAGGTAAACAGAACTCGTCTGAGACCTGCTTGAACGGAATGGTTCACAAACAATGAGCGTTTCGTTTGCTCCACGCCGTGACCTCGCTTTCACCCCTTTAATGAAGGGAATGATGGAAAAGAAAGAGATGGAGGGACATCAGAAGAGTGAGTGGCGGTCAGTGAGTCTATATGAACGATTCATATGATTCAGACTACAAAACTAGCACTGGTGGTGCTAAACATGTTGAACGCTTATTCAAAATGTATGTAAAGGCTCATTGTTTTGGACTAAACACCATTAGGTCATTCTGAAGCCCTGAGGCCATATGACAAACAGAATGAGTTCATCTTTACACATCAGAAGTCTTTCCCAACTTGTCAACATTCAGCTTTATTCAACTTTCTTATAAAAGACTGCAAAAGAGCTGATGACAGCAAGGAAAAGAACAAAGGTGGTAACACGCTAAATTATAAATTAGCTTGTTTATTTCACGACAAACTATGATTATTGAAATCATAAATAATAGACGTCAGCAACAAGGAAACTCTGAAGGCAGCATTCGTTGATTTTCCCAAAGCAATTCATCATAAAAAAGATTATATGGCTTAATAAATCCACTTCATGCTAGATAAATAACAGTGGCAAGTGGTCCCATATCTGCAAATGTCACAACATAAACAGGCAATTAATTGTGAATTATTATTATTTACCAAAGATATGAGAAACCGGATGCTTTCAGCTTCTATCTCGCCTCAAATCTAAATGTTTGCAGATTCAAAACAAATAAAAGTCCCGGAGCTGAATTATTAGGGGGATCTCGGCAGAAAGAAAACAAATAATCTGGTGTGCAGTTTCAGTCATGTGATATACTGCAGAAGCTGGCATTTGCTCGCAAACGAAAAAAAACCCTCCCCGTCTCCGGATGTGAGGCGAGGTGAGAGAATGGCATTTGTGCTGTTCAAATCCACAAGAAATGTGTTGCGTCTTCATTTTCAAAATGGAAATATGCATGGAGAAAGAGTTCTCATTTGTGTGAGTATAGGAATGTTTTATGCCTGGCTGCCAAAAAAACACTGGCATAATAAATGTGTTTCACACACTGAAAATCCCCAAACACAAGTGTGGCGTAATTAAAGTCGACACTGGCAGTTGCAGATGTCATTTTACGTGACGTAATTGAGCGAAACAGGAAATTCGACGAGAAAACAGCTAAGACAGGACTTGATTTTATCCATCTGGAATTAAATTGGATCATGAAAAGTGGCCGTATCAAACTAGAATGAAGGTCGGAGGAGAGGAATGAAAGAAAAATAGGCGGATCAAACTGTTACAAATTAGAATAAAGATGATGATGATTATTATTATACCATATTTAAAGGTATAGCGGAGGATTTTCCCGAATTTTAGAAAAGAACCGCCCTCTCCACTTTTTGAAAAAAATGCACATGCGCAACACTCTACCTGCTCCCGAGAGGGAACGCCTATTAAACGTGTGCACGAGAGAGCATGCACGAGCTAATCATAGCTTACATTAACTTTTACTAGCAGTGATTTTAAATGGATTTCTCCAAACTTTACCTTCGCGACTGAGGCATCAGTGGGAAGCCCAACCTGTGTTTTGAGCGCACGCCATCGTGTGCACGAGCACGTACGACGGCCTTACGTAAACATATCACCAGAATGATTGACACTTAGGAGGACCAATAGTCTTGATGATCCACCCGGAAAAAGAAAATCCTCCGCTATACCTTTAAGGAACTGATAAACGACTAAGTACAAAAATGTGAATACTGTCAAACTAAACCGACTCATAATAAATTAAATTCATGTTGAATTAAAAAATATTTAGCAAGCCTGCAAATCATGCGCATTTTGAATAAAGATTTGGCAAAATTAATCAATAAAAATAAATGGCTGGAACTAATGATTATTTTTTTCAATCAATTAATCTATCGATCATTTTTCGAATAATCAAATAATCAAAACAAATGCATATTTTTGCCATATAAAATAAAAATAGTCTGTCTAATTAAGAAAGTACATGGAGCTGTTTTTGATTTCAAGTTTACTTTAAATCCACATAGCGAGCCTGTAACGCTCACTTATTCCATACTGCGGACACTTCTTAATATCGTTGAACGCAATGCTTCTTTGCAGGCTGGATATTTTTACCATTTAGCGAGCTTAGCCTGTGTTGCCACGTTTTGGCTCACGCCTCTGAAGGTTCTCGGTTTAGCTCTGGTCAAGGTTGTGCGTTCTGTTTGGATTCAGGCCCCCCGTCTCCGTTTGCCAACACACACAGAACGGACCCATAACTCACTCAGCAAGGCCCTTGAGAGACACGACGCCCTGGGTACTCCAACCTCTTAAATAGAGACCTACAGCCCAGTGTACCAACGTGTCTCGCTCTCATTCGATCCGAAAAAGGGTTCATCTCTTTTGCTCCCTATCTTATCTTTTCTATCTCTCATCTAATATTCTTTTTATCTCCGTGTAATGAATTTGGGATTCAGAGCATGCCTCTTTCTCGCCCCCCACTCGTTCGCTCTCGCACTGTCCATCAAACGGCAGAAGCGAGAGGTTATCGACTCCTCTCTCTCTTTCGCCCCGGCATGCTGAAACCTTCAATTTAATAGAGGGAGTAGAAACAGACTCCCAGTCTATCTTTAACAAAGCCCCACACCATTTTCTAGCCCTGATGAGATCCAGCGAGCTCCCCTTTCGGTTCCCGGGGGTCCCCGGCGTGCCTTCTGCGTTCAAAGAGTGTCAGCCCCCATTACCCGTCTCTGAGACAGACAACTAATAACACTGGATCAGCTTGGCAGACCGCAGTCGAAATTCGTTCACTCAATTTGACGCCTGGTTTCTCTCGCCTTGATTTGCTCGTGTGTTTAGATCAAAATGCCATGTGACGAGATACACTAAGCGAAGACGGGCTTTAAAAGGCAAATGGGGAGGGGGGGGGGAATCGCCACACGTCAGCGAACTTTCAAGAATAAAGCGTAACGTGTTTTGCATGTAAAGAGGGCGCAATCAATCTACAAAGGCAAGTCCGCTTCCGCGAACCAACCACCCACACATACGCCCCGAATAACGCCATGTTCCTTCCCTTGAAATACCTCCGCATTGCACATGTTTTGAGCCTTAATTATTCTCAGGATGCTTCTAAACAGACATACGCGCCTCACCCACCAGCCAATAACCCAGCAAAGAATCACTTAGCATCTGCCTGCCATTAAATCCAAATCCAGAACGCAGCTGTCCAAAAAAAAAAAAAAAAACACTCCTACAAAGTGACCCGAGTTGCTCAGTCTGGTCAGATGTGGAGGCCATAAACAGGGCTGCAAAACTCATAGCCAAAACCATCTGCCGGTTGCAACATACACAAAGCTACAACTGCCAAACAGGCAAACGATACGGAGCTAAACAACATCAAACAGAACGGAAATGCAGATGAGACGTTACATTATGCGACTAAACAGTTATTGTGCTGCAGAGGAAAAGTGGTGATAACTGGTACGGATACATAATGTTTATGTTTAAAGGCACACTATGTAATTTTTCGCCACTAGAGGTCGTTTATTCAAAACAAAGGCGTAGCTTGATGACACAAAGATGTAGCTTGATATTTCGCGGAATCATGGGAGTTGTCGTCTTCACCTCTACAGCCGACTCGGGCAGAAATCATATTCATGGATGATGGGTAATGTATTAAAGATTTATTAATGTTACGAAACGATGCGCTGTTTTATCATATTAGACACATTTGAGTGTGTTGAAAGTTGTCAATGCTACTCTGCGCGTTCGCTCGGCGGCTACTATACGAGACACTTGTTGCACACTGCAGAGCTAGATCGATATTAGGCGTGGTAAATATGGTACTTGCCGTAAAATAACGAAAACGAGAAAACTGTGTTGAACTGTATAACAATGATTAGTTTCCTGTTGATGAATGTATCCAAACAGTTGCTGACCTGTCTAATAACACATATAATATATTAGAGAGTAAATTGAAAGTAAATTGAGAGTAACGCGGGTATGATGTCATTGATAGGCGACGTATGGACACGTGGTAAAAACTGCTTATTTCTCTGGATTTAAACATTCTTAGAAACATTTGGGATAATGTAAGTACAGAAATCAACTAAATATATAACATTGTTCTAGTGGTTTTTGGATATTTTGATCCAAAAATCTCACATATTGTGCCTTTAACTTTTCTGATAACCGATATTTCTTAAAATATCTGGTCAAATGTGGAGGCCAAAAACTTGAAGCCAAAACCATATGTACACAACGCTACAAATGTCAAACAGGCACGCGATACTCCGCTAAACAACATCAAATGCAACGGACACGCAGATGAGACCTTTGCTTTCCTCTAGAAGGAAAAGGAAGCGATAACTGCGCTGTTAAAAGCTCTGACGCTCCGCTACATGATTATCTTTCTTTCCATGTCAATGAATCACTTTTACAAGAGCACTTTCCTGTCTTTATAATCCTATAAGCTAGAGGAGCGAGCTACTAATACTGTCCATCAGAGTCTTATAAAAGGTCTCGGTGTGTTAAGGAATGATAGGCGGCGGGAAACAAAAGACGGATGGCGAAAGTGGAATTAAACGCATCGAAAGCCTTGTCAGCGAATTTCAGGGATTGCGGGGCGGCATGTCTATTTTTCAAAACGACATTTCTTTATTTGACAGCACCTGCTTGAGGGATAGCATCCCAGAATGGGATAGCCGTACATCACCCTGCGTCACCACGGATGTTATTATCCAGAAACGTCCAGCATGACAACACGCGGGAGATACCTGTAAACCGCATCCGTGACGGATGCCGGGTGTATATGTCCGTGCGCATACGTTTGCTGTCACTCTGCCAGCCCACCATCTGGGGCCTGTGCACTGACCGTCCTTAATGAGGGGATTAGACCTCATGCATTGCTGTGGGACCCTAAGCACCGGCACATATCGCCCCCTCCTCCTGCTCGCTTTTATATGGAAAACATTACAGCGGGAAGGTAGAGCCGTCAAACTGGGCGCACAGCAAGGGCTTCTGATGAGCCACGCTTAACTATGGCCATTTTTCTGGCCTTGGGTTTTTGTGCACATGTACACAACAGAGGTTCTGCAGGTGTTAGATCCCTGCATGTGTGTGCGTAACGGAGATTGCCGGGTATGCGCTGCACACGGTGCTGTTTCAGGCCCCCTGGGTTTGAGTTGGCAGACCATGAATCAGTCCATAATGAGCTCTGCCAGTTGTAAGCTCCAGACGCAGGACAGTGGAACAGCGGGGACCGCGAGAGAACCAGCCGCTCACTCCGTATCTCACTCGCTGCCTCCTCCGGTCTGACACAAACAAAGCACAGAATAGATTAAAAGAACACAGGGCATGTAAACAGAGGGGCCACACTCCTGAGGAAGATAAATGAAAGCGTCAGCCGCCGCTCTAATAAAGAGAAAGCCGCTGGCTTGTGGCATGTGAGCTCGACGGTCAAACGAATGCAATGTTAATCGAACTATGAATATCCTCCAATGAGGGAATGATTATAGTCATTAGAGTTCCGAAGACACACGTTTTTTTCAGCTGTGGTTGGAGTTTCCAAGACCTATCAAATGAGTGATTTATAGGGCGTATTTCTATTCATGTTCGTACACACTGGGTCTGATTCCCTAACTTTGCTTGGACACATAAATTAATAAATTCACCTTTTTTTTTTTAACCAACTGTGTATGTACACCGATACTAAATTTCTCTGCCAATACCGATAGCCGATAATTCAGAATTATATCTGCCGATACCAATACCGATAGTTTCACTTTCTTAAAGGGATAGTTCGCCCAAAAATGATATTTAACCCATGATTTATGTGACGAACTGAAAATGTGACGAACACATTTTCAGTTATTTTAGAAAATGTCTTAGATCTTTCAGTGGTTATAGTGTGAAGCTATGGGGTCCACCTCGTTCAAGTCCCAAAATGTGCATGCATCCTTCCCAAAAGTAATCCATCCGGCTCCAGGGGGATAAACGAAGGCCTTCTGAGGGTAATTCAAGGAGGTGGACCCCATAGCTTCACACTATAACCACTGAAAGATCTAAGACATTTTCTAAAATAACTGAAAATGTGTTCGTCTGAAAAAAGATTGACATATGCATCTCGAACGGCTTGAGGGTGAGTAAATCATGGGTTAAATATCATTTTTGGACGAACTATCCCTTTAAGAAAAATAAATAAAAATCTCTCCCAACTAATGCTGTAAACTATACAGGGAACCCTCTCATTTGGTACAGTACTATAATATTTGAGGTTAAAATTAACAACAGAGCTATTATATTCAAATGCTATTTATTTTCGGATATAATTACACTCATATTTAAACCGAAATGTTTGTATACAACTACAACTATACAAGGTAGTTTTCATAAACTTGTCTTCATGGCAAATTAATAAATTAACAGTAAATAAGCTCCTCTCTAGTTTTTTAGTTGATAACTAATGAACTGTGAACATTGGATAACTTTCCAGAGATAAATGTAACGTAAAGTGACAATGTTCGCAAGCTGTTTTATTGACGTCTTTCCGCGGTTGAAACACAGCTCGAGCGATTACGTGAGACATGACATATTTCGGTAAGTTTTACTGTATCTTTCAACATACCTTCTGATGCATGTTTTTTCATGCTATAACTTGTGGTAAAGTGGAAGAAAAGACTCACTGCCGCTTGAACTGAGGCGCTACAGTGATCTGTTGCATCACATTTAAGAGCGTCAAAATGCCATTTATTGTTTGAATTTCAAATGCAACCGAGTAGGAATTTAAAATGAATTCGCAATTCAATTGAGGCACACACTCCCTCGCTTAATCCGAAATAAAATCACTTGAAAATCATACGCAGTTTTTAATAAATGAAACCCACTATGTTTAAACAAATAAATACATAAAAAGGTACAAAAAATTACAAACAACAAATGTTCTGGCCTCTAGATATGGCTCAGATTCCTCAATCAATGCAAGTCTGTGGGATTTTCTTGCATGTTGCGTTGTCTGGCAAACGGAAAGCATAGGTCAGATCAATCAAAATAGAAACAGCATACCTCTCCCCAACAAGCCACATGATTTGAGGTATTATTCATATCTGTAGTGCAAAAAGGCTTAGAGATACATGCCAAAGTTTAATACTCAGGGTTTGTTGAGCAATAAATAATAGTAATGCTTACTTTGGTTAATGCCAATAAAAATACATTTTTGTGAAAAATCAGTGAACCTTCTCTGTAAGTCTCATATATTAACAAATAATTGGAAAATGTGATGAACTTGTCCAAAAGCTTTAGTGACCTCACGGCAAACAACAGAACTCCTGAACGCCTCAGTCTTGGACTTCTCACAGAGTAACAGTGTGTTCACATCTCCAAGGGCCAAAAACACTGAAGTGGCCCTCAATTTCCAGAGCTAATCATTCAGTCCTACACAACACCTGTGAAGTAATGGCAGCTCTAGGGCCAAGTGGAGCCAAGACCTGGCAAGAATCGAGCTGAAATCAGGGCACTTTTTATCGTTGGGGACATTCGAAGAGCGTTATCCAGCTGTATTTAGCTGTTTGTAAATGTGTCCGGGGCAGTCGTCCAGCGGTGGAGGACACCGTCGAACAGAGGGAACCTTGTTGCGTTCTGACTGGCACCGTTCCAGCGGCCGTACGAGCGCATGCACAAAGCCCTGATGAACTAGCAGCGGTTTATACATCTCGCTCGGGCTAAAAAAAAAAGTCCGAAATGTCAGCCAGCCGGAGAGCGATTGTCTTACGAAACCCCACTTTTCTTCTCCCCTCTTTTTCTCGTTCAATCTTCTTGAGAGGTGGGATGAATACCCTCTCTGCTCTTTATACACTTGTCCTCCGCTGGTTCGGGGACTTAGAGGAGGGCAGCGGATCTTAAATAAAGCTAGCAGAGGGGTGACATGCGTGGCGAAGGGGTAATGGCAGGGGCATTGTGGTCCGGGAACTGGAGGCGGGGAGACCCGGAGCAAAAACACTTCAGCGCTGAGAGGACTTCTTCTGAAAGAGTCCCGGCCGATGACAGCACAAAACAAGAGGCCCATAGTCATCAATTAGAAATCAGCAAAACACAGCTGGAGCCAAAGGGGCCTGCTGGAAGTCAAGGGCTTAGGAATTTTAAGGGGAGGATGGGGAGAAGAAAAAAAAAGTAGGAACAGTATTCAATAAAGGCTAGAGGAGAGATCGGGATTGTGGGAGGTGTGATTTAGAGACAGGGAAGGGAGGATGACAGGACTCGGGTCTTATGCAAGCTCAAAGAACGGATGGGAAACAAACGTTCGAGGGATTTCTGAGAGCAGACGACTGCCGATCCACCAGTTCAGCCGCAACTCCCGTGATTTCACAGTTGTCGCTGCTCTGTAAATTTCTGCTTGTTTTTCTTTAGAGATCTTTAACAGAAGAGATGCCAAACGTCGCATGGGGATTCGGCCTGATTTGGACTGCTAAATGCCTGTGGCTCCATGTCAAAAAAACAGAAAGGCAAAAACACTGAATCTTGGCACTCTATCCTGAAACATTTCCCAAGAGGAAGGGCAACATGACAACATTTCGTGTTTTCTGACTTGACTTCTGAAAGATCTCTAGCCTATAGGATCCTTAAAAGTAAAATGTGGCATATCCTACACATAAATATACTCAAAGCAACAATACATAAGATATTAAAACTCACAATAATGCATCTTTAATATGAGTGTATTTTTTTATTTTTTTACTGCAATGGATGATGTTTTCCCCCCAGCTTGTTTCAAGTGTAAAAGATAAAAACTGAAAATAAATCTGTGCAGTGCAGTAAGACAACATGCTCTTGTATTCAAGATATAATCTATGAAAACCATTATTAATATATTATGCAAATAAATTACATTTGCTTTAAGGATTGTATGTATTTCAACTGGAAAATAAGTTTAAAGTTTAGAAAAATATCTATTTTCTTCCCCTTTTTTGCAGTCGAAGATATATAGCATGTCGAAAAAGTACTATTCGTATTTCAAATAAATGCTGTTTGAACTTTTAATTCAGTGTTTTCAACTGTAATAATAATCAGAAATGTTTCTTGAGCATCAAATCATCATATTAGAATGATTTCTGAAGGATCATGTGACACTGAAGACTGGAGTAATGAAGCTGAAAATTCAGCTTTGATCACAGGGATAAACATTTAGCAATATATTAAATTAAAATTACAATTTGCAATATATTATATTGGAAAACAGTTATTTTAAATTATAATATTTCACAATATTATTGTTTTTACTGTATTTTTAATCAAATAAACGCAGCCTTGGTGAGCATTAGAGACTTCTTACAAAAACTTTTTTACAACAGTGTATAAATAACTACTATATAACAGCTGCAATACATCAGAATCCTGTCTAATCTCCAACAAAAACATGCACACAGAATTCTTACCCATAAAAAGTTTACCATGATAACCACAGTTTCCTCTCACAGATCTCCTTCAGACAGTGTTACACACACTCTGCCACTTTTTATTGCTTTTGTTGATTCAGTAGTGTGACTAATACCGAGTTACCACAGTTATACAGTTGAATACAATATAGCATGTTTTCAAACAATCAGACCTTCACAATGGCACTTTCACAGTTCCACACAACCAGGTTGTCTCTTCCTGGTGTAGTTCAGCTAGCCAGCACTGTGGCCACTTGTGTGTACTGCCTTTTATTTGACATAACACCCTTCAACAGCCCTCTAACAAGACAAGGGGGCCCCAGTGTACCAGCATAGCCAATACTGAGAACAGATTCAAACACACACACGGACAGACACAAGCACTGTTGTGATGACATTCACAGCTGTTCTGTGTCTGTCAGAGCTCCTCAGCGGCTGTTTTGTGTCCTTAGCTAGAAACACTAATGACAGATGCCATATTTCCCTCGCTGGCCTTAAAGACCAGGATCTGGGCCATGACTCCATGTCTGCTGAACCCCACAGGAGGGCTACTGGATCCCCAGGCAACAAACGGGCTGAAATTATCACGCGTAACTGGTCCAACTAGGTCACGTGCACAGCAGCAACGAAATAAAATAATTGATGCGTGTAGACGTGGAGGATTTGTTTATAGAAACTCTGGGACTAATCATACGAGATGAAAATAGCAGTAGCAATAAATCACAGTCACCGGAATTCTCATTTCATCCTTTGAATTATTCCTCGCGTCTTCCTCCGGATTGGCTCAGGTAGTTAGTTTGACTCCCCATGTCACGTTTGGAAACAAGTATGCTGAAATCTGTAACGGCAGAGAAGAAATCTGCATGCTTTACAAGCATAAATGTCACTTGGGATGACAAACTGCTAAATCAAATGCTTAACATGTCAGAAAACTGTACATGGATTTGGCTGGGGACATCAGTCACCGTTAAACAGCTTTGAAAGGAGTCCTTGTGGGCACATATGGTGACAGGGTCACTCTTAAAAGGAGGTTATTTTCTATATAGGTAAATACGGGCCAAGAGGTCCCGGGACGTGCAGGCGCACCAAATATCTATCAATGCAATCCATCACCGCGCCTACCTTTCAGCACGGATTTCTATAGGAATCCTCCAGTGTCCCACATAACTGTCCCTGTTGAGTTCAGCCATTTGTAAACAGGCTTTTATTAATAGCCCGGTCGTTAAACCATTAGAGGTCTAGTTTAATGCCATGTGAAGTCTTCTCAATCTCGGCATGATGAAGGAGGTGCATCTGGACCACGAGAAGCATTCGGCAGGTGTGGATGCTAACGCCAGCACGAGGGAGAGACGGGATTTGGAGGAGAAACTGAATGGGGATGGGCGACTTTTAGCATAACAATCCTGCCAATAGGACACTACTGTTTGGCAGTGTTGGAACATGCATCTGACAGTAAATATAGTGCAACAGTGCCAGGCCAAGTTTTCAGTGCCGCTGGTTCTGGAAGTATTTTTTGTTTTATAAATTTCTCCTATAGGGATTTGTAAAAAAAAAAAGTCTTTGCGACTTTGTTATAAGCCATGAACCAAGCCAATCAGCTACGACAATACAAACTTCGCAGTCCTTCATGGGAATGGGAGGAGCTAAAGTGATCCTTTGGCATGTTTTTCTTGTTTCAACATATACATATATAAATAATATATATGATTGGAATCATTTCAAAAACTGTAAAGTGCAACGTGCTATCATATCAGCAATATAAAATTATACTGAGAACATTATAATTGTGTGATTGGGACATGTCTTTTAATGGTGAGACTCTTGTTTTTGTAATCAGGCCCTCAAAAATTATATAATTTATCGGCTTTCAATAAAGAATTATCGGTCATCGCCATCTGCCAAAATTTTCATATCGGTGCATCCCTAATATATATATAGAAATTTTAGAGCAATTAATTAAAATATTATATAAGAAAACATATATAACATTACATTAGTCATGCAGCTCAACATTTTTATAAAAAAAAAAAAAGGAGATATATATATATATATATAAATAAAAATAAAATAAAATAAAATAAAATAAAATAAAATAAAATAAAATAAAATAAAATAAAATAAAATAAAATAAAATAAAATAAAATAAAATAAAATAAAATAAAATAAAATAATACTCCAAAAGAATTTCACATGATGTTGGGCAGAAACGGCAGTCAGTAAACTGAGTGCCATGTGTAAACTGCTTTCACAGCTCACTGCTGGCTTCTGTCAAAACGAGCAGTGTCAACTCTGCCAAACTTAAACACGACATAAATCTGTTACTTGAGCGAGTCAACAGCCCCTCATCTCAGGGACAGATGTGTAAAACCTGGCAGGGGAAACAGACAGGAAGAGATAGAAAGGGTCTGGCAGCAAAGCAAGAGTGTGAGATTGAGCACGATGGCAGGATGGGCGGCCATTTGCTGGAAATATCAACTGTCTACTCGCTGTTTACGTTAATGAAGGATGCCACAGAGCTGTTTTGAGAACTGTGTGTGGGCTGGCGGTATTAGTTTCAGCCGTGCAATGATAGAAGGGACAAACGGGGCAAAAAATAACTTTAAGCAAACATCCTAGTTTCAACTCAGACTAAAGCAATGCAAATCAATTAAACACAGCCTGTACGGCCTTCCTCTTGTTTTCCGAACTGTTTTTCTTTTCATCCTAATGCACACACACACTTACATCTTTTCTTCATTTTGTCTTGCTTTCCCAAGGCCATTGTACAGGCAAACGTCACAATAAAAGAGTCTGAATCAAAACAGCGTGAAACAAGGTGCTTAAAGCAACAGGACGTGGAAACAAAGCGAGATGAGACACAACTGCATGTGGATGATTAGAAATGAATGGCTGCTGGAGAACAATACCAACAGGCCTCATCAGCAGGGCTTCTCATCCTAGTTCTGCTGGAAATGACTTCCGAATACCCTCCCTGTCAGCATGTGTGTGTGCGTTTTCTGGAGGGTTCTGCCTCACCTAAATTGTCAAGCATTGTCGAGAATCAAACACACACATGTCCACGTTCATTCTTAGACAAAGAATATGACAAGCTATCGCTAGAGACCACAAAGACAGCTGAGATTGAAACATGTCTGGCAATCAGAGACATGGGTTTGGTACAGTGACTCTTTTGATTAAAACGGTCATGGTCCAAAATACAAAAGAAACCCTGGTTTGCATTCGATTTTTATTTTATTTTTTAATTCTCTAGTCTGAACATCAAAACATAGACTGACAAGCATACAAAGCATGCACAATGAGAATGTTTATATGCACCATCTCACACTGATCACGCTCAATAAATGAATTAACATTTTTGCTATTTACCTATCTATCTAGGCCTATCTGTCTGTCTATTTCTTTGCATATCAGAATTTCAGAATTGAAATATTCAAAATGAATATGCCCTTCAAAAATATATATTTTTGTAGAAATATAGAAAATATATGTTTATGCTATCACATAAGGTGGATATTATTTTTGAAGAGAAAATTTAATCTATCATAATCATTTAATTAAAGGGGACCTATTATGCCCCTTTTTGAGAATGATTCCGATTTAAAATAACAAACGGAGTGGATGGATTATTACCATAATAGGGTGGTTGTGTACACACAATTATGTTCAAAAACCATATAAAAGTGAATTTTGCATAAGAGGACCCCGTTAAGAAAACAGAATCCTGAAAATGAATTCCCTGAGGTAAACATTTATTTATGCTTAATTTATGTGTATTATTAATTTCATGAAAAGTAGTTTAAAGTTAAGGAATGCTACCACAGGCAGTCAAAACAGTAGGCAAAATATAATAAGGTAAAATATAATTTAATACATTTATGAAATATATATATATATATTTTTTGGATTTAAGGAGGATTATTTTAAATCACCAGATTTAAATAAATAAATACATTTATATTTGTCTTTTTGAGAACTAACAGTAGAGCCACGTCATCCACCCAGAACTAGAATATCAGAGTCAACACTGAAAGGTAGATATATCCCATGCTGCTTTGTGGTCAGGGCTCAGCAATAGAAAAGGCAGATTAATTAGAATTTGGTTAACAATGCCATGGCTTTCAGATTAATCCATCTGGCCTCTGACCTGTATTGAGCCCAAAACGCTGCCTGGGAAAACGAAGAGAAACCAAAACTGCTGCAGTGCTGGAACTATCCACCATTCCTTGAGATAGTTAGAATGTACAAACTCTTAATTGGGGTCATTGGCTCAAAAGTTAATTACATCGCATGGTAATTAAGACCACTGCGGACTATGCAACAAACGAAACATTGCCTGAGAATTTGTACACAGACAGAACACACATTCCTTCGACAAAGACCAGCAGGATAAGTGAATGCTAATCGGGCTGGACATCTCCCACACAAGTACAACTTAACACCCCTACATAACATCACCCCGTGACACATTCTTCCACACCCTCCAATGAAAAGAATTCCACCAGAGCCGATCCTCCCGATCGATAATCCATGTCTGGGACACACACGAACCTGCGGACGCGCTACATAAATAAATATGAACTCCATACCCTCCTTAGCCCCATTTCAGTCAAGCCAATGGACAGAAAACAGACTTAGCAGCCGAGTCAAAGGTCGCCCAAGACTAAATTAGGGAGTCCCGTGTGGATGGGGGGGGACAATTACCCTAAATCCTTCAGTGTCTCTCACACTCCCCTGTCAAAGTGCTGCAAACAGTATAAAAGTGAGGAGCACACCCTCTTTTAGGCTTGTCAGATTGTATATAGTTTATAAACAGAGATGGGAGGGGTCAAAGGTGTTGAGGTGAGGGGTCAGGGAGTAAGAAACGAGAAGATTGAGAGACGCAAACTCTCTAGCTGATGGATAACACTTGGCTTGGGAAGTGGCTCACTGAAAGCTGCGGGACCACACAAAAAACCTAGAGAGTTAAAATCTCAATGCCTTTTAATGCCTCATTTAAATCGTATTTAAACACACAATCTACTTATTGTGCAAGACCTCAAGATAAGCCCTATTCGGGGAGAAGAATAGCCGGGTTAAATGATTGTTTTAGAGACATACTTTGTGATTTTAATTGAGCCTGTGTCAAACATGTCTGTAAAAAATAAAATAAAATTGAGGAGCAAATTGTCTCATTTCTGTATCTTTTCCCACAATAATTCATTCTGATTTCTTCATTATTGAGGCTAAATCTCTTTTCCTTTTTTATGCATTTGATATCATAAACAATACTTTTACATCATGTTTTAATCTTGGTTACTTTTGCTGAATTTATTACAGGTACACTACGTGTCAGTGTTTTGAATGGATCGATTACTGAATGATTCAATGATTCGTTCATAAAGAGTCACTAAAATGTGAGTGTCGGAACTCTAACTTTTGTATATTTTATATATGTAATGAAGAACAAATATATTTTAATGAATATAAAATTAAATGACCTTTAACCTAGATTAATAAATGTTTTAAAACTAGGGGCCCTATCTTGCACCCAGCGCAATTGACTTTGTACACCGACGCATGTATTATTCCTATTTTGCACCCGCACACAGCGGACTTTTCCCTCCACAGACGCACGTTGGTAAACTAGGGAATGAACTTGCGCTCCCGGGGGCGGTTCAGCAAAAAGAGGCGGCGTGTTCCGGCGCAAACGTTCCCTGGTGCTATTTTACAGTTCCAGAAAACAATTCCGCCACTGACTTTAGACTAGGTTTTTCCTGGTCAGTGGCGGAATTGTTTTCTGGAACTGTAAAATAGCACCAGGGAACGTTTGCGCCGGAACACGCCGCCTCTTTTGCGCATTGCGCATGTTATTCAGATGCTATTTTAAGGGCGCATGCTTGGCCATAATCAATGTAGCGTGTGCACAACGCGCATACACTTTGATTCTCTCATCTACACACAGAAGCAGCAGTTTTCATTTTTGCAAATCATACATTATTACAAGGAAAAATATTAACACACGAGGGAAATCATTGTGGTGTCCATGAAGATGTGAAAAAATAGGCATAAATCTAGCTTACACATTTACCCAAATTATTATACGCCTCCTTGGCTGTGAAGCGCTCCTGGCGCGCGCCTGGCAAATCCGCCGTTATAATAGCAATCCGCCATGGAACAAGCGCGCCTGCTCTTAAAGGGAATGTGAGATGACGCTCTGATTGGTTTATTTCACGTTACGTCCAAACCACACCTATGAATAATGAAGCTACTTCAGACCAACCCATTTTAGATTTGCATCGGGCGCAAGAGTCATTTATCCCGCCAGTATAATAGCAACAGCGCCCAAGACCCGCCCACAAAGTTACTTGCGTTTCCCGCTTCACGTTTCAGATCATTAAAATAGGGCCCTAGGTGTTCATTGTTAATTCATAATACAGTACCTAGTGCATCAGTTTTGAATTTGCACAAACAATTCACATTGTATTTCATGCCGTCATTTGAAAAATAAAATAATACAACCAATATAATAAAGGACAATCAGTTTCATACCAAAAATCGAACTGTTTTATGTGCTGCATAGTGCCGTTGAGCTGTGTTTATAGTCATCGTGACACACTAGAGTTGCTATGTGGTCCTTAGACAAATGGACTTTCAGAACATGCCTCGGTTCGCTAATGGAACCACAACATGGACTCGAAGCGCTCTTAAAATACGACCCGAGACAAACACAATGAAATTACAGGTGAAGGTTACTCTGTCAGAGTTACATTTATCTCAAATGTGTCAGTAATCACAGAGGTCTGAAAGCACCGTGAGCTCTTAAATTAATCAAAATTGCAGCACATCATCTAATGTTCCAGACAGCAGGCAGATGCCTTTATCTTGGGAGCGTAATTATGAGCTAAATGTGCCGTAATGTGCCTCAAGGTTTCTCAAGCTAGTATAATTATTTATTTTTTTCGTAAGAAGATGTTTACCTGTTGTGAATCCATAGCACTGTTTGGATGTTCAAATGGTGTTTGATGTGCAGTTACAAATGGTGTATGTGATTTAATGTATTGATTAGGACTGGAGTGGGATTCTTGGCTTGAATATATGATATGGAGGAATTTATAAGAGGATCATGCAATTTTTTTTTTTTTTTTTTTATCTTTAAACTTGGACAAACAGATCTTTTTGTTGGCAAAATTAGCCTATACCAAATGCATTAACTAATATTGACTAAATTTTTTTGTAATGTGACAAAACCCAGTGATCTTGATCCACTGAAAATATCCATTGTTGAATTTTAACTAAGCATCTGGCACTGTAAATAAGTTTCCATTAGCACGTGTCAGCGCTAACAATGAATAAGCTAGCTTGCAGTTGATTTTTTGACTTTGGCCTATACACAGAGGAAACATAACAATGTTTGTGGGCCAATCACAGAGAGGTGCCGTCAGCAGTGTGGAGAGATTGTAGCATTGCATGATGGATCCTTCCCTCCCAGAGGGGTTCGAGTCAGGCTCGGGAAACCGGCCACGGTTTAGGGAGCTACACTCGCGTTAACATTAACACACACACACACAGTTTCAGCTGAAAGATTTCCCCACGGGTCTAATCCATCTCACTTTGGTCCGCAAACACGTCTCCAGACAGTTTGCAGAGCATAGAGAGGAAGATCTAGCAGAAGAGTCTGTTTAGCTTAATGCTGACCAAGAACGATGCAGCACTCCATGGGCTTTTCACGAACAATATTGAATGGTTTTAAATAAATAAACGAATACAATTTGTAATAAAATAATAAATTAGAATATTTGAAATATATATAGATGCATATATTTCAATGTATTGTTATGTTTTGGTTCAAAATGCTGACTAATGCATCAATGAATCAAGTGATTCTCTTTATGAACAAGTCAGTGAATCATTCACTCAAATGAACCGATTAACAAATCAAATGACGATTTGTTCAAAAACACTAATTTATTCATGAATGAAAGAAGTGACTGTGTTTATAAGGGAGTCAGTGAATCATTCACTCAAACGATTTGTTCAAAAACACTGCTTTATTCATGAATGAAAGAAGTGACTGTGTTTATAAGGGAGTCAGTGAATCATTCACTCAAACGATTTGTTCAAAAACACTGATTCATTCATGAATGAAAGAAGTGACTGTGTTTATAAGGGAGTCAGTGAATCATTCACTCAAACGATTTGTTCAAAAACACTGATTCATTTATGAATGAAAGAAGTGACTGTTTATAAGGGAGTCAGTGAATCATTCACTCAAACGATTTGTTCAAAAACACTGATTCATTTATGAATGAAAGAAGTGACTGTTTATAAGGGAGTCAGTGAATCATTCACTCAAACGATTTGTTCAAAAACACTGATTCATTCATGAATGAAAGAAGTGACTGTTTATAAGGGAGTCAGTGAATCATTCACTCAAACGATTTGTTCAAAAACACTGATTCATTCATGAATGAAAGAAGTGACTGTGTTTATAAGGGAGTCAGTGAATCATTCACTCAAACGATTTGCCGTACAAGTAATTAAGATTCAAACATGATGTATAAGTATTGTTAGTTTATGATATCAAATGTATAAAATAACTTAAACTCATTATTTTGATGGTAAAATGTGACTTTAAAGTGCATAATAATTATGATTATCTGAAATATTGCACATTAAAATGATTAATTATAATATTGTAAATACTGCAATATATTCCTTATTTGGATGGCAAAATGTGACTAGAATTAAAAGTGCACAACAAACCTGGATGTATCAAATATTACATTAAATAATAGTAATCAAAGGAATATTTAATAATCGTGACAGGCCTACATGCAAAATAAATAAATAAATGGAAGAACATTGCACCAGAAAAAACTATAAAAGTTGAGTTTAACTTCGATGTACAACAGGGAAACAAAGTCTGTGATTGTATTTTATATCTCGCTGCATTTTTTTTTATGGCTACCGCTCATTGGGTCATGTGTCGAGGTGCTTCGTTACAGAACGGACCCTCTGTTCCTGATCTGTTGCGGTTCAATCGCCGTATCTTCTTCCAGTTAAGTCCTTCCGCCTCTGACTGTCCATCACAATGGGCACAACTGGTGGAATAGACAGGCGCCACAATGGTTCCTTGTTTCCCGAGACGGCAGCAGTTGTCCCC
The DNA here is from genome assembly GCF_951802725.1 of Rutilus rutilus. Lineage (NCBI taxonomy): Eukaryota > Metazoa > Chordata > Actinopteri > Cypriniformes > Leuciscidae > Rutilus > Rutilus rutilus. The sequence goes on from NC_140223.1 coordinate 30,337,881, forward strand.
ACAGCGGCGATTAGACGACACCTCTGCGGGTCCGGGATAATTCCTCATCCACTGCCACTGGAAGGGATTAAGCAGCAGAGTGATGGAGCGCTCTTATCTCGCCTCACACTGATAAATCAGGTGCTAACACAAACCGCTGCTTCAACAGATCCACGCCGAGGGAACGGTCAGCGCAGATAGCAGAGCTGTTGGAACAAACGTGAGACAAACGAGCGACTCTTAAAACAAAAGCCTGTTTGTGTTTTTAAAAAAAAGCCCATTTGCTGCCTCCTGGCTCAAGTTTTGTCGCTTCAAGGTATTAACAGGCTGAGGATTACGGCTGTAGACTCGGCCTGGAAGAGAGGCAGGATTCTGTGGTTTTTATGGTGGACATGCCTCACAGGTTGGGCTTGGGAGTACAATGGGGCCCTGGATTTTAATATCAAATTCTCTGCAAAAATCACATTTTTGGCATTTGACACACAGTTAATTGCCATTGAATTCTTTTCAATAGCCTACATGATTGTCTGTTACAGTTGCAGTCACATTTACTTTATTCAGTGAATTTACACACAAAATTCTGTCATTTCAATACTGTTTTTCCCGTGAGGGCGCAAGATTTCTCTATGCAGATTTCGCAATTGGTTCAAGTTGGTCATGTGGATTTCGACACGCTGACAAACAGAAAGTTGCTTGGTTTGAATGCGACTTGTGTGAGCTGTGCTTTACACATCGATACACAATAGACAATGGACCTTTTTGCCTGCAGAAATTTTGCTAACGTGACCTTAAGCCTAAAACACAAGAAGCCATTCATTCATATTTTACTTGGAATTATATATATATATATATATATATATATATATATATATATATATATATATATATATATATATATATATATATATATATATATATATATTCCCATCAGTTTCTTGTTTGGATGGCAAAATGTGACTTTAAAATACACAATATAGTGATAATCTCAAATATTATATTTTAAAATTATTCATTCAATTTGTAATATATCAATATGATTTAAAAAAAAAAAAAACATTCACATATTTTATATAAAATTAAATGTGTAAGAGTGTGTATTTCATCCTATTGTTATATTTGCTTAAATTCCTACTTAGAATTTAAAGTGAACAATAAATCAGTTATCTCAAATATTACATGAAATAACAGGGACTAGGCGAATACTTAATCGTGACAGCCTTAGGCTACGTTCACACTGCAGGCTGAAACGACCCAATTCCGATTTTTTTGCCCCTATGCGACCTGTATCTGATCTTTTCATGACAGTCTGAACGACACAGATCCGATCTTTTCAAATGCGACCCAGGCCACTTGGGTATGTGGTCCAAATCCGATACGTATCCGATCTTTTGAAATGCGACTTCAGTCTGAACGGCCAGGTCGCATGTATCCGACCCGCACGTCATTGATACGCGACAAATGTCGTAAGTCTGCGTTGAAGTAGTCGTCGGTTTGAAAACTGAGGTAAATCTGCCGAACGGGTCGACCTCGACGAGCCCGTTAATTAAAAAAATAAATAAAAGCCCACGGCCACCATCATTATATATCCAATGTGAATAAGAGTAGACTAACGTTATGTTAACTTATTTGTGCTGATATTAGATAGGTCAGCGGCTGCTGTCTGGCTCTTGTGTAACGGTCGCTGCGCGCGCTCGTGTGTTGTGTGTGTGTGTGTGTGTGTGTGAGTGAGTGAATCACAGTTAGTTGAAGTTTAGCTACTTCCGCAAACAACAAGTGACGTCGTTGACCGTTGAGTACTCTTTTGCGCATGCGGGTCACTTCTGGGTCATTTCACGTTCACACAGGAGATCACAAAAGGTCGCATTTAATTGGAAATGTGAACGGCCTTGCAAAAAAATCGGAATTGAGCATTAAGCCCTGCAGTGTGAACGCAGCCTTACTTGCAAGGTAAGTGCATAACACTGGTAAAAACAATGACAGTTATGGACACGTCACTTAGTTTAACTTAGACAGGAAACTTACTGTAAACTACATGCCAATACATGTCTCAAAACTACTCGATACGAATACATATCAATCTGCTTCGCATCCTCCAATAGGAAGCTCCCACTGGCATCTGCTCTCCACAGCATGAAGACGAGATGACCAAGAGATGATCTGCTAAAACAAGCAGACAGCTGAAACAACTCGAGTCTGAGGGCTGAAATACCTCTTCCCAGAACAAAGTTGGCTTTAAGTACTCAATTCCCCAAGGGCTGGGAAATCGAAACTGCTGGATGAAAGCCCTTAATATATTTCATAACAGTGTCATCTCCGACTGCAGATGAATAAAAACAGAGCAACAGGGCCATACATGAATCCCTAACAGTAGCTCTTTTGTGTATGTTGAGCTATTCTACCAAAGTACTGTTATGCTTTCTCTGGACAGAAGGGCTCAGTTCCTCTACTCCTCTACCCTGCACACATTTGGCCCTCTGTTATGAGTCTTCATGCCTCAGAAGATTCAAAACAGACAAAAGTGAGGCTTGAGTAGCTTAAAGAAACAGAAGAAACCAATCAATGAGACTAAAGGTGTTCAGTTCTCTTGGTTCTGAATGAAAAAAAAGAAAATGATACATTTAGTCTTGGTTCGCTTAGCGTTCACACTGCCATTTTTAACACTGAACCTAAAGACACAAAATGCAAAATAGCTTTTATGATGTATATTTTGTGCCAAAATTTACCGAACATCCAAAACAAAGCTGTGTGCTGGGCTAAATGTGCTGCTTGTATGTGTGAATAAAAGTCATGATAGTTTGACCAGCTGAGAACTCGCAAAAAGCTTAGAAAAACGGGTAAAGGAGTCAAAACAGCTGCAGGAATCCCTCCGTCACACACACAAACAAAGATGCAAGGAAGCGGCGGTTCTGACGCCTGAGAAAAACCAGGTGGGGCTTGAGCTTTCTGTCCTAGGGTTTTTAGGGTTGCATCTTTTGAAATCAAATCCTGTTTTTGTTTTTTTTTTAGATGTTTTTGGTCCATGTTGCGTTCATATCTCAGTCGATCCGCACCAGAGTTGGTTTGTCTTATCTGGTGCGCGCCAAGGTTCGAATGGCAGCGTTTTATTCAAATGAACCACACAGGAGTTCAGAGAGGTAAACACCATCTAAAACACATTTTAAGACTTGGAAACACAACCAAAAGTGACTTTAAACCCTAAACGCACCAAGTTACGTATGACCTGCTTCTAATATTTAATCTATAACGGCAGCACTTGACGGACAATGTGCTGTGACATGGAGCAGACAGCATGATCATACTGCGTGTGATTTATGCTAATACAGGATTAGCTGAATTACAGCAATCTTTTGCAATAAACAGTTTGCATTTATCAGCTGTTGTGTTGCATTTATCTTGTCAGGAAAAAAAAAAAAGCAATATATAGAAAGGGTTATACCCACGGGCTTATCTGACCCCCTTATGAAATGAAATGCATAGATTCTCTGACAGTGGCGTAAGTGTTTGGGGAGTTAGCAATAATAAATATCCTAGCAGAGAGCAGCTATCCGATAAAGACCAATACGCCGACTGTGAGTGCAGAGCGCTGGAACAGCGAAACCAATCTTCCTCTCTAATCGCCAGTCAAATCCTCTTGTTTTCACACTGATATGCAATTCATTAGTACGCTAGAGTGAACTGAAACCCACTTTTCTCGAGCGGTGAGGACTCATTGATTTACGCGAGGGCGGTTAACTCTGGCGGCTTATCAAAACTTATCATCTAATGAAATAAATTAATAAAGCAGGATCCTTGCGCAAATATCTGTCTGCGAGAGATAAGATGCCATAAAATGTGCGCTGGCTTGTGAAAGAGTGTAATGGTGGTCTTAAAGATGTTGAATTGTAATGTACTCCCTGGAGATGAACTCTGCGGGACTCATTTTCACCATCCAGTGATCACTGTCTGACCAAGCAATTACCTTCATCAAAGCATTTATTATGGACAAGGACACTCATGGATGCTTACGGGGATACACAGATTTGAGTACAAGGGATGAATGTTTCGTCGCTGTCGGTGTGGAAGCGTCATATCACCAAAAAAACGCTACTTTTCAGGAAATGAAAGAAACTGTGATATTGTGGCTTTATATATGGTCAGACATTTGGATATGTCATTATATTATTATTATTTTATCAAAAACAAGCTCAAATGAAGTTACAAGGTTTTTGATCAGCAAGTTTCGGAGAATTTAACACATAGGCCTACGTGTTTTCACTTCATTCACGATAGAAGGGAGGTGGAGTTACGAGGTTTGACCGACAGTTTGAGGATCCAATAGAGTTACGAGGTTTAGTCACAAGCTCTTTTAAGTACTTTTCATTGGTTAAATATTTGCAAAACCCACAGACAGATTTAAAGGGTGACCAATAGTAAGGACTTATGGAAAAAAAGACAGAGATACTAGGTTTCCGCCCGACAGTGACGATATGTATATGTATGTATAATGTATGTATGTATGTATATTATATATATATATATATATATATATATATATATATATATATATATATCAATCAATCATCGCTGTCGGGCTATGTTCAATGGAAACCTCAAGATTTAAAATATACATTAAAATAATGTATGCACTCACTTGTATGTGAATAAATGCCTCATTCGGGAGGAAAATAAGCACATAAACTACCATGGAAACACACTTACAGAAAAACATTCCTAGCGCATCAAAGTCATGTGACTGATTACTTTAAAGTCCAAGCAATTTATTACATTTAATAAAATTAAATAAATGTATTAACTAATAAAATTCTTATTTATAATAAAACAATAAAAATATAAAAAATAACTAAATATAATATATATAAATAAATGTTAGTGAATTGAATAATTTTTAAATAATAAAAAATATATTTAAATTAAATGTAATAATCATATTAATAAAATAAAACATTTAATACAACTTCCACTTTTATTAAAACTGTGGTTATTTGCTAATTATTTTGTTATATTTAAATTTTCATTAAAAAAAAGCTTATAATGGATGACAGCAATGTGGATGTATATATATAATAAAGCTAATGCACCTGGGAAACATCAGAAGCTGTGCATGGACAGGTGAGCTAGCCCTCCTAGGCAAAAAAAAAAACAAAAAACAAAAAAACTTCAAGACAAGTCCTGTCTATTCCCTTGAACGGCTGAACAGAGCCAAGTCCAACAGCCGATAGACCACCCTGAGAAATAAGACAAAACCATTGATGTTGATGTAGTAAATCAAAACCCACAGGACGAGTCTTCACACTCCATTTCAGGAAGCATCAGAGCTAGAGGGCAAATCTGGACATCAAAGTCTCTCAGCATATGGCCCAAAAGACCATTAAAAAGAAGTTATGTATGTAACAGTTACAACTGCACATCTATTATTTCCACATTTTGGCAGCAACATCAAATTGGTCTGGTGCTTTCTAGCTTTTTTAGTCAGGGCACGTGAAGCGCACTGCGATCAGTAGTGTGGAGTACTTACACAACGCTGTGCTTGCCCAGGACTGTACTTATTTGCCAACAGCAAATAACAGCGTGTGCCCCATATGTGCCATCTCCTCTGGGCAAACAAAGCACCCTATCGTCACAACGACAGTGTTTGGAGATCACTGGAGTGACCATCAAACAGCCCTGAGCGCACAGACAAAATGTCACTTTGAAACTCAAATCACCTCTTACATTCGCATTAGCCAAATGTCTCTGACTATTACTGAAAAATGTAACTTCTGGTCACAGCCAATCGCTTTGAATGACCCTTAAAGGGACAGTTTGCACAAAAATTAAAATCCTTTACTCACCCTCATGCCGCTCCAACAAAATCTGACGGCACTTTGTAACTTTTTTACGTTTTGGAGCTTTTTTCTGATTTTCATTTGTTTTTGTATGATTAACATTGTACAAATTCATACGAAATCACCACCTCGTAACATAGTCACGTATTCCAGTGACATCAGGTTGGCCATTCAACACCTGTATAACTTCCTTTCTTCTGAAGAACACAAAAAGTAGTGTTTTTGCACACTGAATAAAAATTATGCTTTGGACCCCATTGACCTACATTGTATGGACAATGGACACATTTTAAAAATGCTTCTCAATAGAAATTCATGCACTTTTGTGAGACGAGGGTGAGTAAATGATGACAGAATTGTCCTTTTTTTTGTGTGCACTATCCCTTTAACGTGTCAGTATGTTCACATCAGCACATAGCATGAGATCTCTTGTTATTTTCCCTCCTCGTGTGGATCTGGTGTCAGACATTAAATCGTCTGAGGGTGCTGGCATTAGCTGGGTGAGCGCCAGGGAAGAGAGGGAGACCCGGATGATGGGTCTTCTGGGATGTGTCTCGGCTGGCAGACCCACAAAGACTACCAAATACAGACAGACACACAAACATGCGCGTTCTTCGACACGCACACACACAGACCGACGCGTTCTGAGAGTTGCCAGCTGTCTGACGTGCTTTCATCAGACTACAAACCACCTGTCTTCTTATCTTCTCCATGCAAGCACAGCAAGCTTTTCAGCTTCCCCCACTCCTTCTCTCGCACTCCCTCTCACTACTTCGAACAAATTGATGTTCTAAAAATGTTTTCCAAACATTCCATTTTGGTGGTGGGAATGTTGAAATGTACTGTTTTTGCAGTTTCAAATGTACTAATGTGAGTACAGCGTTAGGTAAAGTTAGCATAACGTTAATAATATGATTATTAATGATGTTCTACAAACTTCATACAATATATATTAACATTTATCCACGAGGTATGTATGTATATGTATGTATGTATGTATGTATGTATGTATGTATGTATGTATGCATGCATGTATGAATATATAAATAAATAATAATAAAAATTATATATATATATATATATATATATAATTTTTATTATTATTTATTATTTATATTATTTATAAGATATATATATATATCAGGATACATACATATACATGTGTATATGTCTACAAAATACAAAAAAATATATATACAATATTTTATATAAAATACACTTTATCCACAAATTTATCCACGAGGTGTCAATTGAATCATGAAATGTATAATCAATCAGGATTTGATTCTGAAAATGTAAGCATACTATACCAGAAATTGTAATAATATTAATAATAATAATAATAATATATTGTATATAAAATATAAATTACGTATTAGATTAATTCTATCATTTTATATACTTTATCTAGGCTATACATTCATGAACAATTATTGTGAACATTTTATTGTGAAATATTTCAAATAATGTTCAGTTTCCAACATCTACACAAACTATGTTTTCAAAGTAAAAGCAATGTTTTTGGAATGTTTGGGAAAACCATTTTCCCAAATCTTTGACCACACGTCTATCTGCATCACACAACTGTTCTTATCTTCCTCCTATATTTGTTTTCTTTCAGCGATTGCCTTTGAACCGTGTGCCAAGCCGTTTCTGGGTAATATCCCACATGTTCTGACACTGGGCTGATTTAGACATTTTTTGTATGCGAGCGTTTGGGCGGCACAGTCAAAAGGAATGGCAGGGGTGGTTATGGGATCACGTAGGGTGATGGAGGGGTCGTGTCTCTCATTGGCTCCGACATCACAATAAGATAAGTGATGGCCAATCGAGGGCTGAGGGTCAAGGTCTGCGTGTTTCACCTCTCTATCTCTCCTCATTTTTCTCTCCGCCATCATCCACTGTTTGCCTCCGTGTCAACGGAGCGTTTACGTGCGGACAGGGTGAGATTTGCCAGACCAGAACGAAAGCGCCAGCCTAGAAGGGACGCAAACAGTCCTGGAATACTTACCGTCGCGGGTGGAAGGAAGGTTTCCCAAACAAGTCTTTAGCAGCACACGCTGTTTGCTCGCGTACCGAGTCAGCGGTGTCCAAACAGTGGATGATGTCGATGCACGCGATGACACAGGTCAAAGGGCAAGCGGGTCTGAGCGAATAGGGATGTGTGCTAGACGGCTGTGCTAAATGCACCGTGAATGGCACCCGGTGCCGAGATGTGCAGTTTCCAGGTAACGGAGGCGTAAAGTGCGTGTGACAGGTCAAGCTAATGGGCCGTGGCTCCTCTGAGAAAACACGAACACACATCTAAATGCACAGAGACTGATGGTCAGGCCAGCTGTCGATGAGAAAGCAGGATGTGGAGCTTATTGGAAGCTAGTTTCCGATGAGAGTCAGCAGATTTCAGGTTACTGTGGGTCACAAAGCTAAATGAAACCCTGAAATTTGGTCAAAATAGGCATAAATCGCCACAAAACACCTCATAGACACATAACATATAGATATATGAGGTGAAATTGTGTGTATACATATGCACGTATGCATTCATATATACACATACTGTACATATATAGCCATTCGAGTGAATTGCCATGCAGGCGCTATGAAACAGAAGTAGTTTAATTGTGACATACATCCAAGTGTAAAATATGTAGGGCGGGACTTGATTCTATGCATCAGTTGTTGATTGGATGTGGAGATGTGGGCGTGGCACTTTAAAACGAGCTTGCAGGGTCTGGGTTTAAGCAGAGTAAATTATCCTGCATTAAAGGTAAAACATTAAAAATGAAACTTGTGCATAGATAAAATGTTCAGCTATAGTATACAACAACGATCCAATCAATTCCCAATGGCCAAAATCAATTCCCACCCAACATTTTGTCCTGTTTGAGAAGTCATTTCGCTCAGAATAGGGAAGAAAAGACTGTCGCAACTTCCGTTTCATGCTAACTTTCAAGGGACTACCTAACTATCACGTGTTACTTCTAAACTCAACTCTATTCAAGCAAGCTTAGCAATCAACGACAGGAGTTTACGCACTGCAATGCCTCCAAGCTAGCATATTAAACATGCTAAGCGAGCTCTAACAGGTTTTCTCCCTCGTCCTCTCTCACTTTCCCGTTCAGAACTGCTACTTTCGCAATCAGTCAGGTCCAATCCACTGAGGTGGACACAAATTTACACGCTACGTATAAGCCTTGGGGGGTTGTCTGATTGAATTCTCTTCACCCGCGTCCAACTGCGATTAACTTATCCCCTCCTCCTCCACCGGACGTCCTTCTACGCTGCCCCAGTGCATCTCTGTCAGCCAATCAATAAGCTATTATGGCTCCCAAACAGCAGGTGAAATTAACTTATAAAAGTACCTGCAGACTCGGCACTCTAGTAATCCTGTTGGAAAGGGTCTAATGAGGGAGAGCAGGCCACAGCAAAGGCGCATTTCAATGACACCGACACACACACCTGCAACGAAACCCGCAGCTGTGTTGGGAAAGCAAGGACCGTCCTTGAGGACACCTGCACTGCACTGCGGATCACCGGGGAGGAACTCCAAATATTATTACAGTTCCCACCGGTGTTTGCTCATATTTCTGCCTGTTCGATTTACATAAGATCACTGCACTCAGAGCCCCTTAAAACCATAGTTTCCACCAAGCATACAGTTATTGTTGGTGCTTTAAAGCTGTGGTAACTTGGTTACACATGTTAATTTACGATTTAACTGAAGTAACAATAACTTTAATGGTATTCTAGCGGAAACTGTGGTTGCCATGGCATTTTTTATAAAGACACAAATAACTACGTATGCTCAAAAATGTGGTTGCAACTTTCAAATCTGGCAGAAATACGGAGGCTGGCGCCACTGTTTAAGTCTTACTGACAGTACTAAATGACATTTTATCATTTATGCACCCTGACTTAACGTTCAGATTTGTTTGCTTTCTTTTCCAGGAAATGTCAAATTTGAACTCTAAACGGAAAGATTTATCTATGTAAAAAACACACAAAGAAACACCACAGTATTAGCATTTTGGCGTGTACCACAGCAATACCATGATTTTGTTTTAAAAGAAGTCTCTTATGCTTACCAAGGCATCATTTATTTGATCAAAAATACTAAAAAAAGTTTGGTGAAGTATGGGAAATATTATTCTATTTTAATATATTTTAAAATTGCATTTATTCCTGTGATAGTTAAGCTGAATTCAGCTATTTTGGGATATTTACCCATAGTGTTTTGATGTTAGCTTGGTTTTGCTATTTAAGTGTTTTTTTTTTTTTTTTTTTTTTTTTGTCCAATAAATAAATAAAAAGGGTTTTACCATGGTAGATGTAAAAAAAAAAAAACACATTTTATTGCTACAGTACATGTATCATGATTTTTGGACCACATAAATACCATAGGTATTCTTCTAAATGAAAATAATTTCTTTATGCCTTAAAATAGCTTCATTTAGTATACGTGTTTCTATAAATATGAAAATGAGCCCCGCCTCCACTCACTCGCACAAGCTCAGAGATTCACTCGGCAACAGTAGTAAACGCTACGCAATGGCAAGTGGAAATATTAGTTAAATTCAGCCATATATGTTTGAATCAGAAACTGATTCAGAAGAAGAAGTGGAAGAGTGAATTATACAGGCTCGTCTACAAGTCGATGTATCATGTTTTATGTATCGCTCTTTACAACGTCGGACACATAACGTTAATTAATATGATTAGCCTTTGGCTCGGCTACGTTATCAAACAGCTAACAATGTGTTGCAAATGTTACACAAACCGTGTCCCCATTCACCTTCTCAGAGTCAGACAGCTGCCTTCTAACACTCAGCATCCTTAGAAATAATGACAGGAAAAGCCCCGCCCACACTTTGACGGGATTGGTTACATGTTTGTGACGGTAGTAAACAGGGGCAGTTTCAGTAATAGTGTCGACTGATGAATTTGCACATGGTTTGTCTTAAAGCATATTTAAAACACCACATAGACAAATAAACAACATTAAAAACTTGATTTTCACAACAGGGGGTCTATTAATTTGTTTTTCTCCATCTCATAGCCTGACACACTGACCCTCAAATCACTGCCGTCACCTGATCCACATTCACTGTTCAAATTAAATCAGTCCAGTCACCCCGGGCAGATCCAGAGAAACCTTCCCCAAAAACCCTTTTCAAAGGTTTCTTTCAGACAGCTCTCTCGTCTTTATCCCCCCCCCCCCTTCCATTCAATCATTTCATCCACGTTCTTTGTGTCTTTTCTTTATGGTCGCGCGGTGTGGGGTTACGCAGGAATGTTACAGTTTCACAGCCACACCCAGATCCGAGGGAACGACGGCAGGCGGACAAAGGAGGCCGCTGTGAGTGTTTGTGACATTTTCAGACGGCTCGTCTAGCTGCTACAGCTGTTTTGACAGCGATATGACAATTTCATCGCTTTCCTGCAACAACGCAGCGAGAAACCTTTTCACAACACGCCAAAATGCACTCGGAAATGCATCGGTGAACCTGTAATTCAACATTTCTGAGATGTATCAACCTATGCAAACACCATTAATCCTAGTCAAGCTCTAGTGAAAATGTATGCAACCTGTGACTCTACCTAGTTGAACGACGTGTAACATAGTGCTGATTGGGAATTAGTTTTAGTTGCTGCCACTTCAATTCAGAGGTGCATCAGTTAGTTATAGGAAGTTAGCGGAGTGGATCTGTTTTGATTACAGTCACTTTTATCTGATTTGTGACTGAAACTGCTCCAAGGTCAGAGTCACGCCATGTCGTAATGTCCTTTCCAGAAGGATTAGAGCCATAGCTGCCGTGCCTCAAAGAGTGGCAAGCTAAGCCAAACACATCTCTCCTCCGCCAGATCTCTATCTGGGGCAGGGGTTCAAGCTGGCCTCGCCATTCAAATTATTACAGCTACGTGTGTGACAGGAGTGTGTCGGTCCCTGTCCATTCATTTCTTTACTCTTTGTTTGTCTCGCACTGGTTTTGTGGCAATCTAGGGATCATGAAGGGGGACTTACAGACACTATAAAAGATCTGATATACAGTACAGTGTACAGTGACAATTGTTCAGAATTTACTATATTTCAGATTTACTATATATACTGTATATATGTGTGTGTGTGTGTAAATATACATTGATATATATATATATATATATATATATATATATATATAATTAAATCAAATACACATTTATAAAATTATTTTCAATATGCAATATTGATGCAAAAATGTAAATAGAAATTAGAACTTGAATGTATTATTCTGTACAATGAATGAAAAAAATTTAATGAAAAAGACACTATAAATTATATTAATTTACAAAATGTGAAATTGAACTAATTTAATTATAAATTTATTTATTTATCGTCCAATTTTCATTCAATTTCCATTAATTATTTTGAAATGAATTAAAAGTTAATTAAAGTTCTAATTTATACTTACATTTTTGCATTAATTTTGCATATTGAAAATAAATAAATAAGATATAAATAAATAAACATGCATATTTGATTGTTTATATATATATTTAATTATTTTATCACATATCAATATAGTTTATTTAGCACTGTTCAAAATGTCAAATATTGTATTTAAAAAATGTATTTGTGTTGTATGCAGAAAAATATTTGGCCATATCTAGTGGTAGGTGGTGGTTGTTGTTTGTTTAATGCACTAATGCTCTTCCTAAACTATTCCAACCATCTAGACCAACAGGCAACCAAGAACCACAATCATAAAAATTACCCAAAATAAACAGCAAATGAGGGCAGACATGAGGGCATGAAATAGTAGTATGTCCTCGGAATATATAGAGTTACGCTTGGGTTGCATCACTTATTCCTGAGCTTTCCAGCAGGAAGTAACGAGCAGTAGAGTTTCCGATAAAAATACATGACATTTATAAGACATGAGCCCAGATTTAAAAAAAACCGAAGAAATTGTTGCCTTAAATCTCTGATATTTCTCATTTTCCAAACTTGCTAATCCTTTCTGGACTCCAGTTGATTGAAAGGCTTCAAGCGATGGATTAACCTTGCTTTAATAAACGCTTAAGTTTAGCAGAGCAGGACAGCATCATAAAGATGTTTTTAAAAAATAAACACAAAAAAGAGAGTGAGAGAGAGAAAGAGAGAGAGAAACACTTTCCTCTCAATCCCAAAGGCCACAGGAGACTCTCAAATCAAAAGTGGGGGATTAGAGACAGCAGTGGGACTAATACTTCGGCCCTCCGTTCGAGGGGGGAAGATTAGCCTCTGAGACACACTTCCTATCTGGGCCTCCGACAGAGAGGGACTGTACAATCAGCCGTGTTTATCGCAAATGGAGTTCAGCCAAGAGGAAATCACATGGGTCGTATCTACAGACTCTTGCCACAGGAGGACCAAATAGTTTCGGCTACGCTATGTTTATCAGGACGAGCGCACGGATCCCAGGTGGAGCCGACGGCGAGACAGCACAAGTCCCTCCAAGGCTGTACTGTAGATGATTTGGGAACAAACTGAACCGCTGAAGGACAAAACTCTGAATGAACCCAATATAAAGACATCATTCAGAACTACTAAATAGGCTTTAACAGGAACTAAATGCCAGATTTTAGCCATAACAATTCCATAAATTAGGGTGTGCGCTTCAGGGAATGATTTGCACTAAGCCACCTGGTTCCAGAGAGATTTACCTTGTATTTGTGGACTGTTGTCCATAAAATGACCTCAGGAGAAATCCAGCCAAGCTCGCACGAGTTATCTCCACCTGTCTGAGGATGTGGCGCATTTCCTGGGATCAAAGCGAGTCTGAAATGCTTGGTCATGGTGAGGGCCTCTAATTACCACCGACGAGTACATCTACCTACCTATCCTCCATTTTGAGCAAAGCCCAGATGCCCAAAGAAGATCAACATCGACCATCTATTCAAACTAAACCTTTTTTTTTTTTTTCTCAAATAGCTCTTTTAGAGCTCTAGCTTCTTTTGTTTCTTCACTGTAGGGAATTTTTATTGTTGCTCCAGTCATATCTATACAAATGAGGTAGGATTCACAATAGCTGTAGGCAAACCGAGTGTTTTAACAATCCTGAACTCAGAAAAGCCAGTATGCAAAGCATAGGTACTTGATTCCAATGCAGTCAAAGTTGTAAATTAAACAAATGTAGTGTAACTCCCAACTGTAGGTAAAACAACGATTTAGAATTATCCTTATCAGAACTAACAAGCGTGTTATTTCTTCACCCAGGATGGTCTCAAACAGACGGACAGGTCACACTCAAATAACGACGCAGGCGTCTGGTGTCTCACCCTCGACTGTCCGAAACTATTTCCCTCACGCGGCAATCCATCCCGAAGTTGTCATCCATCCATCCATCCAGCTCTCTCCACCACTCATTACTGAGGTGAACTTTCCGACCCTACTTCCATTTGTCCATCTCCCCTCGTCCATGAGCTTTGCAGTGGGAGATCTTTGTCTTTGACAAAAGCAGAACAAAGCCCTAAAATAGCCTCCTTGTGTCGGGTTCAGACTACACAATATTTTTGTCTGTTATGATAGCTACTGTAACAGATTATGCGATTTTAACTCCTAAATTCTTGTCATGTTGTGGACAAGAAACATTTCATGCTTCCCAACTAATCCTCGCATGCACCTTTAAAGAAGTGTGTGATGTCATCGAGAAGGAGGAACTAGCGACTGACTTCCGAAAACAAGAGCGTAAACAAACAAGCTACTGACGTGGCGTGTTAGCTTAATGCTAATTCCAGTACTTGCCGAGTTGAAAAATTAAACATGCTAGTCTTTCTCTTGTAACGTTGTGAAACGTTGCAGAAGCGGCGTCGGTTGTTATCCACTACGACACACAACAGCCATTGACGTTTACGAATCACCACGACCCGTCAAACCACGTCAAATGGGTCGTGCCAAAATCGGGCGGATATCATGTAGTCCGAACCCGGCATTAGTGAGGATTTTCTACACTACTTACTTTATAATACTTTATAATTACTTTTTATTATTTTTAATATTTTACTATTTTGTCTAAATGAAGCCAAAAAAAATCTAAAAGCATTACAATATAACTGTAAAGAAATTTGCTAAAGATTACACGTAACAGAAATGAGCATGCCTATCTTAATACACAATATTGACCGATACCAATAAATAAAAAAAGAAAATCAGTCAATGATCAATATGCTACCAATATATACTGTGCGCCCCTTGCCACAATCCCAACCAAACTGCAGTACAACACATCTCTGACTTTTTATGCCACTAGACTGAGATGAGGGAATCACATGACTGAATATGCATGGCAGATGTTGCATGGTTTGGGGGCCTGAAGTTGAGGCAATTATCCATATTAATGCTAATCAGGTCGAGTACAAACCAAGAGCAAGCGTGGATCACCAGAGAGATGAGAGCATGATAACATGGGGGAAACCAGGAAGAACCTGCACTTATCTTCTCTGGTCTCTTTTTTATTTCCGTCCATCCCCCAAAGGCTGTGAGTAACTCCCCTCAGCGCTGTAATTAAACATCGCAGATTAGTTTTCCTTGTAATTTCTGGGCATCTGCAAATAGTCCCCGTGACGCTTAAGGAGAAACACACCCACTAGCCAATTAAAGAGAGCCGGTTTGCGACGATTAACCGTACTGACAACTCAAAAGCAGATGTGAGGAATCCTGTCTTCCTACGACTCTTGGATTGGGAATACACGTCAAACATGGTTCATTTTCTGCAGGGTACACTATGCCGTTCTACTGTTTTCAGGGAAATAGGCCACTGCTTAGCTTACCGCCGAGTCTGAGAGCCAAAATCTGCCCGCCTACGTGTCTCTAGCCCAAAAAAAACATGCAATTAAATTAATTTCTGAAATGTCAGCAGAGGTATGAAGAGGGCTGGAAGGATCAGGGGACATTATAAATGCGCTAAAGAATCCCTAAAGAGGATTCTCCAGGGACTCAAACCCTTGTCCTCTATAGCTAAAAACTTAATGAAACACAAATATTCTCAGTGCAAACAGTGGGAAGCACACTGGCACTAGCTAGGGGGAAGGACGAGGAAGTGAATTCTGCACAGCTATGTCAGTCTATCTATAATGGAAACGGGTTGGTTTGAATATCAAAGGCAGGGAGCACACAGATGTAGTGGAGGGGAACATTCTGTGAGGGAATAATGAGGGGTGTCACCCAAACTTTCAGAGGACGAACGCCAACTGTCCCCCTCAGATTCACAGACGAAACGTCAACTTCATTTGTGTCTCCTCCTTAGCGCCAGATACGAGTCTCTCCTAAAACTTTTTGGGACTTTCTGCCAAGTTCACGGAAAATAATATTACAGAGCGTAGTGGAAATGATGCGAAAAATATGCAGGAATGGGATAAAGGAATGGCCGCAAGCTAGTTTTGAACTCGCAATGCTCACATGAACGCTGCATCTCATAGTTTTAGAGCATATGTGGCTAACCGATCATCATTATACAGCTTTGTGGAACCAGATTTTTATTTTATTTTATCAATTATCAAATGCTCAATTTTAGCGTTAGACGAAAAGCAGTTCTTACAGAGATTGGGAATTTTTATATATATACTGGATTGAATGATTTCACGAATTAATAAGTGATTTTTTTTTTCCAAGACCAGGACTAGAGAGCACTTTAGACCGTTCCACGCGTCCTGACGGGGTTATCAGGGTCTAGCGCACTGATCCACATTCCCGCCGCAGCCCAAGAACTGGAAGAGTACACTATAATTAGAGGCTTTCCACATGCTGCAGTTGGTTAGCGTGCTAATAAAGGACAAAGCTGACTTTTCAAAGAGTACTACAGGTAAAAGTGAGAGGTTTGGGAAAATATTATCTCTTTTTACACATATGCATTGCAAAACTGACTTCTTAATAAGGTAACTACTCTTTATTTGAAAAAATGGCTACAAGATACACTACCATTCAAAAGTTTGGGATCAGTAAGGTTTTTGAAATAAGTCTCCTATGCTCAGCAAGGCTAAATTATTTAATCGAAAATATAGTAAAAACAATAATATTAGATATATTTATAGAGAGTTGAAAAATGTTCAGCTTCGGGTAAAACGTAGCGCTCATCACTGTCACTTTTTACCCAGACGTCCAATCACAGTGGTGGAGGGGCGGGACAAACACCACACCGACCAACCGCCACATCCCACTTGTACTGAGGCAACAGATGTCAACAACAAGCACAACAATGGAAAAAAAATCATTGAAAACAAGAGCCAGAGCATATACTTTACATTTGTATCAATATTTTTATATTCATAAACAAACTATTTGCGAAATCAGATACTATAGTAACACTTTAAAGAAGGGTTTAAAGAAGAGCGCCTGACGCTTTCAGCTGACTAAAAAACTCTTTGGTGGACACGTCTTATAAGAAGCAACACTGTCAAGTTAAAGAATATGCCATTGCAATAAGAAAAAATACACTTATATTCAAGATATAGGCTAATCTATGGAAAAAAGTACATCTGACGCAGTGTTGATTCTCAAATAAATGTATCAGTTTTTAAGCCAAAAAAAAAAAATGATTAGGGATATGATTTTTGCAGTACATAGAGCTATGACTAATCTAACCTGTTTCATACTGTAAGTAGTCATAACAGTAAAGTGACACATTAGCGCCCATCAATCTTTTAACAATCTCTCATTGTCATTTATGCGGGTCCTAAAACTCCCTTTTCTTTGATCGTCATTTTTACAGCTGTTTTTAGAGTGCGAGAACCTGCAACAGACACGTCTGTCATCCTTAAAAACGCAGCCTGATACTACGCATTACGCAATGCGTGGCCCGGAGCCATCGGGGTGAACAGTGAGCTCTTATGGATAAAGCCAGCCCCATCTTACATTCCTCTCTCTCATTCTTTGTTCCTCTGCGAGTCATTATACTCTAACAAAGCGTGACACATGAAGCATTATAAGCCTCCAAGTTTCATATTGAAAGGAAAACATGGAAACAAAAGGGGCAAAATCCAACTTCAGGGCACACAGAGCAGAGCGGATACCCGGATTGACACATTTTACCTCAGCGTGTTGCACAGAGCCTCCACTGTACGTGAAGTTAATAATAAACCCACAACAGATCTGCGCTAAGCGTCGTTGCCTGGCCAAACATGGCTTGTTGAAAGTTGGATTAGATTTACGGTCCGCCGGGAGTTGGGCGAACGTAAAAGCGGGATTATTAAAATAACTTTAGAAAAAGCACAGATTGTGTACACAGTGCTCAAACTGGATTCTAGTAAGAGCGGGATAGGCAGAACAAATACGTTAACTTCCTTTTCGGTGGTTTTCTTGGCTATGGCTCGACTGACATTCCTGGTGTCAGTCTGAATAAGTAGGTGAGTGTTGATATCTGAGAAGTGATAGATTTCTTTTTGCCTCTGACACTGACTGTCTAGTTTTGGATGGAAAAAGAGGAGTTTAGGTAGGAATTCTACTACCTTCCTGTCGTAGGTTTCCATCATGGTTGCCTGAACGAGGTAATTACATGCATGGCGGAGGGACAGGGGGGAGAGGAGGGAGCGGACAGGCACTGAGGGTTTTGAGCTTTGCCACTGTGTCATTATGGTCCTGTTTGAACCTTATTCAGAATAAGCAGCCCGAAGGCTGCGGCCAAAACAGCCCGAGCTTTTCCTCATGTCGGGCCAAGTCGTTCGCCCGCCCGCCAAGCTTCTTGTTTTCGTTCTTAAAAAAAAAAAAAAAAGAAGGCCTCCAGAACAAATAGCGTACAGTATATCAACCCTCTGTTTGATATACCGCATGATATTTTCTCACTTTTTAGTCTCCAAGCTCACATAATTTTCCCACCAACACAAATTTATGTTTATGTTTGGCCTACATTGGCCTACAGAAGCTAGAAAAAGCATTGCAATTTGCACTGGTATCCTTTACGAAAATGTACTATTTGTCAATTATTATTTGAAAAAATTACATTACTTTGTTCATAATTTAATTCATGATTTTATCAGGTTAATTGTGGTCTTCACAGTTAAATCAACCATTAAGTAGATGTCTAAAACAATAAAAAACAAACAATTCAGTGAAAATAAAAATTCTCTGAACACCACTGTGGCTAGTGGTTTTCCAAAGTTACTAGCCACAATTTTGACATCGATACCATAGGGAAAAACTGCTATAGATATTTTTTATATTATCTCATAATTTGGCAGCAGGTATTTTAGGCTACTGTCACTTTAAGACCTGAAGCGCGGCTCCATTATACTGTTACACATGCGTTTTCTTTCTCAATTGTCTACGTTCATTTAAAACATAACTGACTGTGTTTACATGAACACTCGCCAAGACCGGCATTTTGACATTGTTTCGTGTGTATGCGACTGTTTAAGCACTTTAAGCAGCGAAAAAGAACTCAATTTAGTACTGAGAGGTGTACTTTTGCACTGCTTTATGTTCGCACACTTTGGGAGTGAGCACAAAATCTGCAGGAATAATTCAAATTACGTACAATCCAAAGCCGAAATACAAGCCATGTAACACCAACAATATTCATTCGGAGCAAATTAAAGGAGTGAGTGAGGGGAGGCGGGTTTGTGTATCAACTATTCTGCTGAAAATTAGTATTGAAAGCGTTTCAGATACTTCAGTATCGAAAGTATCGAAAAATCAAGTTTATAATTTAAGAAGGCATTTTTTAAAAGACTACAACTGAAAAGGTATATATATATATATAGTACATTTCCATAAGGGTAAGATCTTAAGAGTAAGACATGCCATTGGTAAACACTACACGACCAACTCACCCCCCTCCAGGTCCACCGCTGACTCGATTAGATTACAACAAGAGGCTTGGTGACAGCTCCTAGGCATACTTGAAAAGCGGTTGATATCTGAGATCAGTCCTTTCAAGCTTAAAGAGAGACGGTATGTAATGCATATCACGTCCAAGTCCAAGGAGAATCGCTGAAAACCGCAAGTTTTAAGTAATAAGCCCATTTAAACGATCTGCTTTGCGCCACATTTTTGTGAATCCTTTTTAAAAAAAGGATTGATCAACCAACTCATTGAAATTGAAAAACTACAAATGCCAAATAGACAAGAGAGATACAACACACCTCAATAAAGCGTAACAGATAAAGGTAACTGCTATCTCGTGATCTCTACTGTAAATATCATAAACTATTGTGAGTTAATTTATGGCTCACGACCACCTACTGCGACCTATTCTGCTCTCTTCATGCCGTCTGGCCCGTTTCCTCTATCAGGATCACCATGCAGGTCCAGTGGCACAGTCACATCCTGCCCATCTCCAGCGAGATTATCCGACCCACTGAGTCCATTGAGACCCAGAGACCCAGGAGGAAACTGGAAACGCTTTCTATTCAGCTACAGACTCTCTTAGATTCAGTTCAAGGCCAGGAAAGTCACAAACACAAAGCCAAATTAAGACTGGCCTGCTTTCAAACCCCTCCTGGAAGACGATACGACTTCTATGAAAGAACTGCTAAGAACCATCTGAAATCTTAATATCATATACTATAAATATGTAGACATCCATAAACCGCGAGAACCCAGCGCGATAAGAAAACAGCCAAGCACTTACTAGCTACTTCCAGTGAGGCGTTGTGGCTAACCGCTTCTCCCAGGTAGTTACGGGCCACGCAAACGTAGGAGCCTTCGTCAGGTTTGCTGCGACGCCCGTGTACGATACGCAGGAAGAAGAGAGAACCGCTCGGCAGGAGCATACGGTGGGATCGAGGGTTGTCCCGGTCCGTTTCCACGCGCTCTCCATCCTTGTACCACTCCACGGTCGGGGTGGGCCGCCCTTCAGCCTTGCAGTTTAGGGTGGCGGGTTCACCTTTGGATACGATCAGATCGGAGGGGTGTTCCACAATGCGGGGTGCGGAGTCTTCCTGACGCAGACGGGATCCTAACAACAAAGAGAGACATGTTTGATTAAAAAAATTATTATAATTTTTTATATATATATATATATATATATATGGAGATTTTTTTAAAAATGTTAACATTTAGTAACATATTAAAATATTATATTGAATAATGTATTAAACAAAAATTATATATTATATACATATCTAACAATATAATACAAATATATAACATTATATATATATATATATATATATATATATGTGTGTGTTTTTGTATTAAATATTATATTGTATTATATTATATTACATTAAACATGTATTAATACATTTAAATATTAATAAATTAAAACTTTAGAATGTTAGTTTAGAGGTGATATGCAATTTATATTATTTAATTTAAAAACATTTTACATTCCAATATATTATATCATATTTAATTTAATTGTATAATCTAATATATTTAATATGAAATATATTATCATATATAGTCAATCAATCAGAATGAAAAAAATAAATCAACACTATTATATACACATGTAAATATTTCAGAGGACGATTCATAGTGGACAGTCAGCTTCCTCGAGTTTCAAATGCTAGCTCAATGATGCTGTTCTCATGTACGAGCACAATCAATATTAGAGTGATATTAACAACGATCAATTTTCCAATGGGCTTCAGGTCAGATGAGATTCTGTTTTGTATCCTAATGCAAATTCAATACAAATAAAGTGCACCGCTGACTAGATCCAGATGGATGTATCCCAATATGTTCATGCCTAAACGTGCTGACTTTTGGCTACAGGAGACATTGGCTGAACTCAGCACATGATGTCATGGGGATGCATTACATTACAGCACACACTACTGGTTTGTCTTTCCTTGTTTATTTAAAGGAATAGTTCATCCCAAAAGGAATTTATCATATGCTTGCCCTTACCAATATGACTTTCTCTCTTCTGTGGAGAAAAAAGTCTTTCCATACAATGGAAGCGAATGACGACCAACGCTTTTTGAACAAAAAGCATCACAGATTCATTTGAAGCCATAGATTGGTATTCGGATGCTAACATTTATATATGCACATATTCAAAACGTATAAATGAGCTTCACTTTAAATGTTGAAAAGTTGGTCACCATTCACTTCCATTGTATAAAAAAAGTGGATAAACGGAAGTGGATGTTAACCAGAGCTTGTCGAACCCGAAAAATTACAAAAATAGCACACACTATGTCTCTTTTTTAAACCATACTATAGCTTTGTATTTGGACAATAACATATGAGCATACTCAAATCATACAAATTATCTAATGTTGAGAAGTTGGTCACCATTCACTTTCATCGTATGGAAGAGCAGCACGAACATCTCTTTCAAAGGAGAAAGAAAAACACCGGTTTGGAACAACATGAGGGTGAATAAATGACCATAAATCAACCATTCCTTGAAATTTTCTGAATGTAATTCCTGAAGAAGGTGTTGGTAACTTCCTACGAACATATTGGTGTGGTTTTGACTAACACAAAAGCTCTGGGAGGGAACAAACCCCTTCATTAAAGAAATCTCTCTGTTCTTTGGACTGCGGCAGACCTGTGCTTAAAACCAAGCCACTGTCATTTCGGTGGTGCGCCACTTCCCTGATCAAAGACGTGAAATGAGAGGGCTGTAAAGTTAGGGATGAGGGGGTGTTTGGAGGAAAAGGGAGATAAGAGGCATTATAGAGAGACACACACATCAGACAGCTTCGTGGATGTCTGGGTTTGTGTGTATGTGTGTGTGTGTGCGTTTGAAGGGTGGAAGTGTAAAGGAAACACAGTCACTGCGTAGGGAAATACAAAAGTAGCTAAAATTGGAGACAGCCAATCTGCCTTTTTGGGCTTAAGTCGTTTGCTTGTGTTCAGAGACCAGTGAACTGCACCCGTAAGACCTGGTTTATATGCAAATGAGGCTTGCATCTTTAATGCCTAACGGCTACAATATAGTGTGTGTGTGCATCTCAACACTGCCCTTCGGAGTCCATTCAGCCCCAATTAAAAAGAGGTAGGATTAATTGGCAGTGCAGGGTCAAAATACATTCATCCACCCCGCTCAAACCCCCCACCCCCGCTTTTCTCTCTCTTCATCCCATCCCCCGTTCCTTACATCCAACTATCCCTCCCTCCAGTCCTTCTGTGAAGGGAGAGCTCTGCAAGACAGCGTCTACGACCATTAAATCATCTCTAACATCAGTGAGAGTTTGCCTGAGGTAATGCATTCATTGATTTGCATGTTTCGGAGCGGAATTGTTGGCTCTAATGTTTACAGTATGTGTAAATACGCAATGGGAAGATAATGAGCTGTGCTTTCTGGTGCATACAAACACACTGCAGGCTCGCAGGATGATACACTACCAGTACTACACTACCAAAAGACACAGAGTGAAGGCAAAATAGTAATTGTTTGCATAGCTATGCAGCAATAGTGTTTGTGTACAGAAATGACCTGATATTGTTTATACAATATGATCATTAGCAGTGTTGGGTAAAGCATTTAAAGTAATTACTTTTAGCTAAAGTAAAGAGTTACATAATCAGATTACTTTTTTCAAGTACCAAGTATAGTAACAATTTCACTCTTGCATTGCCAAGACAAGATCTTGACCAAAAATTGACTCTTGATGGAAATAAATGTTGTGATGTTGAGGTGCATCCATTTTTGGTCAAGATCTTGTATTGACAATGCAAGAGTCCAGTGCTCTGTAAAGTCTCCTCCAGCACATCCCAATGAATAAACTGTCAATGAATTTAAGGTCTGGACTCAGAGGTGCCCATTCATGTGTGAAATTATTCTTCATGCTCCTCCCAACCATTCTTTCACAATTTGAGCCTGATGAATCTTGACATTGTCATCCTGGAATGGCCATGATGAGTCTTCCTACATGGTTGTTTAAGAAATAGTAAAGCTACACACTCGGTTAACAATTACGGTTAGATGAACTGTTGCCAAACATATAACATACTAGAAACATAATAATCACTGAAATAATGATTAAATCATAGACCCTTAAGCATTTGCCTGTTTTTAATAATAATTTAGTCATATTTGATTAAATATTGCATCCAATAAGCTTTTTTAAGCAATATATTATATTAGCAATAGCAATATATTAGCCACCCAATGTTCTTTAGATATCAGCATCAATAATAGCTATTAAAAAAACCATATTAGTTGCCTGAATGAATAATGAATGAATGGTGACAGAGGAGGAGATTTCTAATAGAACAGAGTCAGAAATAATAATATGAGGAAGACAAACGTCTCTCGGATGGAGCGTCTGCATATTAAGTAAACCTGCTCAGATCTAGCTTCAATCCTGTTAAAGCAGTCTGACTTAATCTACACTGAATGCATGCGCTTAGAATTAGAGAAGTATCCAGGCAGATAGAAAGTAAAAAACCCTTCCCCTTCTCCACCACCCCCTCTTTCAGAAGTGCTCACGGGTCCACTCACAAAGTCAGAGAGACCCCACTACATGCAATATTCCCACTGCACTTTGAAATGCAGAAGCCCTGCTCTCGCTCTCGGCAGACCAGCCGTACTTCTGATATTTATTTTTTTATATACGGTGAAACGCTGCATATGTCCAATAATGAGAGGTACTGCTGAGGGCGGTGCCACGTTACACTGTGATGTGTTTAAAACTTTACATGGTGTGAACAAGACAAAATCCAAAGACAGAAAGAGAGAAACAAAAAGTGCATCTACTCTTGATCTCAGTCTCTCTTCATTGATAAAATATGTGTTTCTTTCTAGTATGTCTTTCTCAGCACTCCGCTGACTCTTTTCATGTTTATTTCCCACATCTGACTGATTTCTTCCTTTTGCTTGTCCACTGCTTTTGGTCTCTGTAACCTTTCTTTTTCCCCTCATTTTTTTCCATCCTCTTTCCTCCTGTGCTCTTTCCTGTTTTCTGAGAATAAGAGATGAGCTAATCAGCTCCATGGGCTCACCGGAGGGACGCTGGGAATTCTGCATCTAAGATCTGATCGATCGCTGCCTGGGGCAAGAATCATTTTCCTCCTCTCCGACTGACACACACACACACACACACACACACACACACACACACACACACAGAGACACACACACACAACATACTCCATACATACACATGAAGTACGCTCAATATGTGAGCCCGTATCTGTCTCGCTATCCTTCTATCACTCCACTTTTCCTCGTCGGGCTGAGGCAAGCCACAGGAGGATTGCTTTGGAGGTAATTAAGGAGAGAGGAAAACTCGGACCGGGGATTCAACAGTAGCCTGAAAATCCCTTACTCTGGTTGATTTGATTTCAAACATATGAATGCTGTCAGGCAATCATACCATTGCAAATTTAAATGTACATGGAGTTTTCTAAACCAGGGTGAAAGATTGTCAAAGATCATATAAACATGATAGATATATATATATAGTTTATATTTATATGAAAAGTAGCAGTCAGTATCTGGAGTGGCCAGTAGCTGCTTTAAGTACTACAGTGCATCTCATCCTCGTGGGATGCATCAGATTTGCCAGTTCTTGCTGTGAGATGTTACTCCACTCTTCCATCAAGACATTTGTAATGTTCTCGAGGGCAAGTATGGACTTGCTAATAGATACATAGACACGCTACTGTGAACATGTAAGATATGCAGTTGCTGCATAAATAGACATATATAAATCCTATTGCAGATCTAGGCAAGTGGAGCTGGGGGAGGTGGAGGTATGTATATATAATATATAGGCTATGGGGTACGGAAAGTATTCAGACCCCCTTAAATTTTTCACTCTTTGTTATATTGCAGCCATTTGCTAAAATCATTTAAGTTCTTTTTTTTTCCTCATTATTGTACACACAGCACCCCACATTGACAAAAAAACACAGAATTGTTGACATTTTTGCACATTTATTAAAAGAGAAAAACTGAAATATCACATGGTCCTAAGTATTCAGACCCTTTGCTCAGTATTTAGTAGAAGCACCCTTTTGATCTAATACAGCCCTGAGTCTTTTTGGGAAAGATGCAACAAGTTTTTCACACCTGGATTTGGGTATCCTCTGCCATTCCTCTTTGCAGATCCTCTCCAGTTCTGTCAGGTTGGATGGTAAACGTTGGTGGACAGCCATTTTCAGGTCTCTCCAGAGATGCTCAATTGGGTTTAAGTCAGGGCTCTGGCTGGGCCAATCAAGAACAGTCACAGAGTTGTTGTGAAGCCACTCCTTCGTTATTTTAGCTGTGTGCTTAGGGTCATTGTCTTGTTGGAAGGTGAAC
>NC_140223.1:30368843-30521343 GCF_951802725.1 Rutilus rutilus
CAAAGTTTTACCTCCCAATCCAAATAACATGAAGTTTTTAACCTAATACATTTTAAATATGAAAAAAAAAAAAAACAAGAGGAGAACATATTGGATGATATATTGAATATTCAGAATATATTTGCTGTAATGCTGTGGATAATTATGGCAACACTGTGGATATTGGAATATTTAACAACATAGGCTATTTGATTTAAACATAAGAAGAAAAAAATGGTTTTAGAGTTGAAAAGTTCATCAGTTCAAACTGTCTGTTTCCATAATTCTATCCAAAACTCCAAGATTTGTTTACCTCAATGATTCAATTGAATGATTCGAATAAGTGAGAACCATTTGAACTGATTTGAATCATTTAATTGATGCATTGCTTCAATGAATTCAATGACTCATACACATTGATGATTCCATTAAATCATTTGAATAGGTTCAAACAGTCCACTTCAATGAACTGATTTCAAAATTCAATTATTCATTCCTCAGTGAACCCATTTAATGATTCAAATCAGTTCAAACTGTCCACTTTAATGAATCATTTGAAAAGTTGATTTGTCTGCATCAATGATTCAGTTCAATGATTCAAACTGTTCACTTCAGTGAATTGATTCAATACCCAATGACTGAGCTGTGTTCGACTTAAAGCGGCGCTGCGCAGACCGATCGGTGTATGATATGAAAGTACCGCGAGAACGATCAGAGAGCTGACGGCTCCATATGCTTTTGAATCGCTCTCAAACAGGATGTGCAGAGCTGCTTCAAATCGAAAACACCTATTCACATCAATGATTCAATTAAATTATTGAATCGGTTCAAACAATCCACATCAATGAATTGATTTAAAACTTAAAGTTAATTTTTTTTAATTTGTTTCATTAAAATAACAGTTGAAAAATAAATAAATAAATCACCATTTCAACTCATTTCAGAGCAAATACATACCAAATACCGTCAAAACACTAAAAATATAGCTTTAGCTATCACCCGGGCTATTCCTACCATATTTGTGTATGTGCACCAAACAGCAAATCTGACCTAGAGGCCTTTCCTTTTTTGCCTACTGTACTGCACCATGTATTCAAGTACAAATAGAGTGCATTCAATTCAACAGAAGATCAGTTTTCTCAAGGTCAAGCTTCCTCCCTGAGTTTTCTCTGTTCCAATCTCACCTCTCAGAGGGAAGACAACTTGACCCGAGCCCTCACTTGGCACCATCAACCCATATATGAATATGGCACTCGGGGCTCGAAGCCAAGACAGAAAAAAACAACGTCTGTAAGTTTGCCAGAAACATAAGCATAGCAGGCAAAGAGGCTGGGGAGGAAAAAAAGAAAAGAAAAGTCGAATGCCTTTTAAATATCATTAAGGAGATGGCAGATGAGATTGCAGTGTAATGGAAGTTGGATAACATATCAGCATTTATCTGATGGCTTACAGCCTTTAATGGTTTTCGGGACACGGACATGGGATGCCGGAGGAGTGCCTCAGGGTTCGCTACTGGGACGCACAAGTGTGATTACAGGTTGGCGTGTGAATAGGTTAATATTTCAACCCTGTAAAAGAGACTTTGCTCAAACGATTGCTCAAACCTGATGTTTAACAGCTGATAGGACTGGGGAATTCCACCTAATCTGATGAGCGCATCACTCTGTGGCTGACTCTTCACATCTTTATGACTGCATGTTGTGTGCTATAACTTTACGACCGTAATTCTTCGTGGATTATTCAGTGAGATCGAAACGGATCAGTGGATTCCTTTTGAAGTCCAGAAGTCCAGCGCTTTGAAGACTGACACTCTACCCCGTTAAGATCAGAACCGTGCGGCCACGCCTGAGACGGCAAGACACCATCTGTTCCCTCTCCAGTTGCTCGAGAACACATAAAAGAAGCAGGAACCCATTTACAACACGCAACTTCCTGTCTGACCGTAATTGCTCTGGAGCTCCTGTGAATGTCATTCATCCCCTGAGGATGCCACTTCAACACGGCTGACATTTCTTCTCTCAATTAAAATCTCTCTTTTATGCCACATATAAAGATTCGTGCACGGCAGACTAAACGCTGCCAATCATCGCTGAGAGTGAGACAAGTTTTCTATCCAGCATGCATTAAAAACCTCACATTAGCAGTTTGTACCATGCACGCCAAGCAAACATGTTTCACGTCAAGATCACTGGAACGAGACACAGCTAAAACAACGTTAAATGCAGCGGGATGCGAGCCTAATAGATGGTTTATTTTTATAAATAAATTGCAGGGTGCCAGAAAGCTTAAAAAGTGTCTGTGTTGACTCATTTTTTGTGGTCGAGGAACGTGGCAACCATGCAAAGTTAACATTCGGGGTATTTCCACCAAGGACGAGCAGCATGAGAAAGTGATTATTGAGACAATAATTATTATCATCAAGACTAAAAGTAGGAGAAGAAAATAAAAATCAAGTCTGAAAATTAGCTGTGATGCCGCAAGCTTTCAAAGTGATATACAGCCAGAGGAAGGCAGAGCTGAAATAATCCTTAGCATAGCAGCAGAAGTGCCCACACCAGGGACCTTCGCCAGAAAGCTTGTCTTACATCAGCAAAGCACAGGCCAACCTGAAATCTGAGCGCGCGGAACGGTTTCTCTATAGCGGGGGCTCTAATGCCAAGCCAAAACCCTTTGTTTCAGTTAGCAACAACAATAGGTGTAAGAGCAGTTCACTGATTATGACAGGATCTGTTTGGCTAGCGGCCAGACAGAGCTAGCATTATACTATTAGGGGTTTTATTGTTGTGCAGACCTCAAATATCTAAGAACAGTGTGAACAAAGCCTCAGGAACACAGAATTAGTTCTGCTTGGTTTCTGATAACAGTGCAAATGCTGTTCGTAAGCCAAAATTGGGTTCGGATTTGGGGGGGGGGGGGGGGGGGGGTAATTAACCTAGATTCATTATTTTAATCCACTCATAAACATACTTTTGACATCTTTTATGCAATTCTTTTTTCTGAAACCTTTTGTCTACATGTCGCCCTTTATGTTGCTCACTTCATGCATATGCTAAATATTTAAGCACATTAAATGCAAATTCGTTCACTACATAAATTTCACAGCAATTTACCAAAAAAAACAAGATTTTTGAGTGGCGGTACATCTTACATGTAAACTCAATGTTAACCATGACATGGCTTTACATGAAAAGTTCAGATGATCTGAAAGCAAATGTTAAGGGCTCAAATGTGATTACCATGATCTCATGAATTTCATGTGTTTTTAATGTTAACACATACAGTAAAATCTGTGTGGTTTCAGAACATTTGACAAGTAAAACCAATGTTTCCGAGGTGTTGATATGATTTACATGCAAAGTTCAAGCAATCTGAAACTAATTTTAAATGATTGACTGTGATTAACATCATCACATGTATAAAATCTTCAAAACATCAAACCCACATTGAGTTCAACATTAACTAACACAAAATCACATGAGATTTTGTGTGGTTTCATAATGTTTTACATGTGATAGCATTGTTTCACAAGCAAATGTCAAGATTCAAATGATCTGAAAACAATTCAAAATGTGACTAATGTAATTCATGGTTTTTTTTCTTCCATAATGGTCTAAATTTTGATGAGCATAATGCAGCCAACTTTATACGTGTCGTCGTCATGCACATGTAAAATCTTTACGCAAATGCATTTTAAGCTCAACACATAAAATCCATGTTATGTTTAACGTGCAAACACCAAGCCTCAAATGATCTGAAAACAACTTTTGAGACATCAGATTGAATATGATCACATGCAAGTATTGTTCCCCACACACTGTTGAGCCAATTAGCAAATTAGCAAATTCCTTCACTTCTTCTCCATAGTTATACTCTAGAGATGACAGCACATCATATAGCGGCTCCTTAGCTACAATTTCAAGGTCAGGCCTTGGATAATTATGCCTCTTGGAGGACTTGTCTGTCTGGGGAGCTCGCTATTCTGCTTTACGCCCTGTCTGCTCTGGGATTAGCCCTGGGGCAAGGAGTGCTTTAAGATGCTGATCAAGCCTCTCACTCAAATTGGCCAGAAAGCTTCTTCATCAGCAGGTAAAGCATCCCAGCATGAGGTGCGAAATCAAAGAACACAAAGTCTCTGAGTTTAGAAAGAAGTCTGTGCCTAAGACACCCTTTAAAATAATCGATATGATTAATATCAACGCCTGCCAAACTGTATCAAACTGATCTGGAACGCTTGCAAATGAGCCAGATTTTGTATTCCGCAGACTCGGTTTCCTGTAGAAGCCCAATTAGACCGGGCAGAGTTACAAATAGGAGGGGGAGGGCTGCTAAGACCCGTAATTGAGGAAAATCACTTACCCACAATGCAACCGGGCTGAGGGGGATCAAAGGTAGCCTGTGTATGTGTGAAGGTGAACAAACCGGGATGGGGGGAGGGTCCATGTTTTTAAATCTACTAATTAGCGGACCCTCTTTTTCCTTGCTAATTTAATTCCCTTCTCTTAAGTCTTTTGATTGCGCTCTCTTCACCAGACCGACGCCTCCAAAAGGGAGCGTTAGCATTTCAAAAGTGTATCCAAGCTTTTCCAAATAGAATGGTCACTAGGAAGCTGATCCTGTCAGGCAAGAGAATAAGGTGAAAAGGGAGGGGGGGGGGGGTTTGGGGAAGGAATGGCTTTCAATGCCATCTTTCAGATTTAAAAAACACTGGGTTTGGGGCTGTAAAATGACCCTATAGAAGACTACAGCTCATCCAACCCAACAAAGGCTGACTTGGGATAACTCGAGCCCAAAGCGAGTACTGCTGAGCACTGCAAAACATGCCAAACTCCGGATGTGTCTCTTCGTACAAGATAAATCCATACATCACAATCTCTCCAAGTAATGCATGCTCGTGCATTTACTTTTCGTCACAAAAACCCTGTCTAAAATCTCGGCTTTCACGCTGCACTCTTAAAAATAACACAGTCATTTTCACAGGTATGTCATGGAAGAACCATTTTGGGTTCCTCAAAGAACCTTACGTTGAACAGTTTTTAAAAGGAACCATCCCATTTTAATAATCTGAATGAACCTTTTTCCACTTTAAAGAACCTTTTGTGCAATGTAAAGGTTCTGTGGATTTTAAAGGTTCTTCATGGAACCATAGATTCCAAAAAAGAACCTTTATTTTAAAGAATATAGGCGGGATGTGAGATGTAACAGTGGCAAAAAAGCAGCTCTTTGCTGTTCATGTTTTTGGACAGAGCTCAGTCTGCTTTTTTACTCCCTGGGGAAGCTATTGTGGACCCCGAGTCCTGCATGGAACGCCCCTCCCCTTCCTCTGGGCCTAACAATTACCCCGTTGAGACGACACAATGCATGAACCCCGTGTCAGCCCCCACTGGGCTTTTCTGCGTGTCGGCTTGCTTTATCTGTCAAAGGCAATGCACTGACCGACAAAAAGGCAAGTCTTAAAAACAGTCAATATGAGGGGGGTGTATGGAGAACATTCAAAACAGCGACAGCATTAGATGTTGTGCAATAGTGCTCTGAATTTCATTTTCATTACAAATAAACTAGCGTTGAATCAAGATGACACAGATTTTTCGGTCTAATCATAACCGTATGTTGCAGCTCCACTCGTTTTCATTTAGGATAGATAGCGATCTAAGCCGAGAACCATCCCAAACACTTAGTTTCCCCATAATCTTGGTCTTAAAATCCTCCCAGAACCATCGAGGCATCGAGAACGGCCCCTTTCCAACCTTTAAACTTCATTCCAGCGTCTCCGACAATCTCTCAGCTCATTCCCAGACAGTCCGACGCAGGCATCTGCATTAAACTCCAGCGATCGCCACATCGCTCTTTACCCCTCATCACCACACTGGCCCTGTGACAGCTCGAGGGGTACGCTTGCATTCCTCGAGGGTTTAAAATACCACAAGAGTGCAGGAAGATATAAACAAGAGAAGCGGTCACAGAAAGGACGTCCCAAGGGCTTCGAATAAAGCCCGTATGGGGCATCACGTCCCTCTGAAGCGCATATCCGTGGGCGCGCTGCTTCACTAAGTATCGATGTCGAATTCATCTGCTAATTAATCCAATTAAACACACTCACATGCTCATTAAACATTTAGTGAGACTGTATAAATGAGAACCAAATCAGTCTGTTCAGTTTTACTACAAATAGCACAGACAAAGAACTAAATTATGACAAGGCATGGACCCATACAGTATGCAATTTTGTCATCCCACCCCCATAAGAGTCTGTATAGATTTGTAAACCCACCAGTCTTGCCCTAATCTGAAGCACCATGTCGTTTAATTCCGCCTAATTAGGCTTAGGCAGACGTTAATTGGGATTTAGGTGAATGCGGCGTACACAGCTCAGTGGGCTCTGTCATTTTTCACAGGTGTGTGAGGATCAGGGTTACTAATCCCTTGGCCTGTTCTCAAAGACCTGGTGGGAAATCTCTGGCATTTTTTGTCAGAATTGGCTTTTTTCGCCAATATCGCTATTAGTGGCGCTGTAGCTGCTGATGATATTCTTATTAGCGTTATTATTGCAAGTGTAACCGTGCACGGATTTCATCATCTTGACATCATTTCGTTAGGCTACATGCGAGTCGTTAAGGCCAGCGCGCAGGTCCTGAGCGTTGGAGACAGATACATCGCTCACCTGCGAGAACAGAGGCCATTAATTGGGCTCTGGTGCCTGCTGTGCCCCGTCAGACACTGACAATTTATTATTTGCACTTAGGAGACCATCCATCCCATATTCCACTGTGCCGCACCGCAGGGGTTAATATGATGGATAGTGTTCCCGAGACATTCCTTCGTGCTTTCTTTTTTGTTTCTCTCTCTCTCTCTCTCTCTCTCTCA
Source organism: Rutilus rutilus (assembly GCF_951802725.1). NCBI lineage: Eukaryota > Metazoa > Chordata > Actinopteri > Cypriniformes > Leuciscidae > Rutilus > Rutilus rutilus. The sequence goes on from NC_140223.1 coordinate 30,375,684, forward strand.
GACTTCCACGTATATAGACACACCCACTCCGGCATCTGTAACTTTGACACATGTGCTTCCTTTTAGTCTGCTTCATACAAACTTGAGTTTAGTCACATGCCTCTCCGAATGTATTCAATAACTGACCATATTCATATATTGGTAGGTGACTATTCACTATTTTGCATTAAAACTTTTAAGATCATAAAAACTGAAAGACTGCATGGAATATTTGTACATATAAAGTTACACAAAAAATCGTTTAAAGTGATCTTGAAGAGAGAGAGAGAGAAAAAAAAAGTGTATTTAAAAAATGTGATATAAATAAAATAAATATATAAATATATTATATTATATATTATATATATATAAAAAATATAAATTTTAAAACATTTCACTTTATTTTTATTGACATCAAGATTTTAGCTTACTCAAATATTCCATGCAGCCTGAATTAGTATCATAAATACTTGCAATATAATTAGTGAATTCTGGAAAAATAAACAAATAATAATATTAAAAATAATATTATAGTATTCTGTCTTTTTTTGTCGAAATCCCCCCAAAAAACTGTTTTAAATGCTAGTGAATTTAGGAATCAAAATATTATAAATGCACAGAGTGAACGTTAGATGATGGCAAAAAAGGTAATCTGTAAAATGTCCAAATTTGGGAAATGAGTTTGCTCAATTAAATGCAAAATATATATATATATATATTCCCTTTTTGTGAAAACATATCTGATATTGGCGATAACCACCAATACATCACTTTAAATTTCTCCAATTAGTTCTCAACACAAGTATCTGTTCACAACCTTAAAAATCTCTATTCGCCGCATTACCACTGTTTTATCAATTACGGATTGCATCTCTGGGTTAAGCTCTGACGATTTGCAAAGGTCATGAAAGAGCTGGTTGAATTCTTGACAGATGACATTCGAGCCTCTAATAGGGACAGTTTGACGTACAGTAATAAAACGGGCTCCTGCGGTGAGACATGAATCAGGGCCACATGACGGATGTGCTCTGTCTTAACTATCATTTCCAAGCTTCACAACAGCCATGAGCTAATCAGCAAGTCCTCACAGGCCTCACTGTACAACAGACAGGGATTAGAACAACATCATTCATTGTCACAAGCAGAAAACACTGCTCAGTAGCCAGGAATCAACACCGTGCTCCTCATATGTCAACGCTGTTGGGCAAAAAACTTCCGGCTCCTTGCTGAATCCACAGTTGGGATTGTCGCCACGTCCTTCAACAGCACTTGAAATGCTCCAGCTGACTGTAAATCATGGTGGTTTAGACTCAAATCACGAACAGCGTTGCTGGTAATGTCACTGCTGACTACGCCAAAACGCAAGCTGTCCTTGACACGGATGTCTTCAGATCTAATGATAGCACATACCTCTACGATGCCTGGCATAATTACAGAGCTCTGTACCTGAACACAACCAGGAAGAGGTTGTACTTCTCCATCTCTGGGAGAAGATGAGCCCTACCGTGAAGTTCGAACCACGACCCTTGACCTCTCTCCCTACGGGTGCTTGTTAAAGCGCTACACTGTTTCCTCACTGCGTAGATGCCTCTCAGCAGTGGTGCATCGCGCAGCTAATTCTCAGAGCAACTCCATCGGAATTCAATACAAGCAAGGCACATGGGAAAGAGATCCATGCTTTGATCCGATTTAATTTCCTTTGTGAAATACGACTTCATCCTCCTCTCCGTTTCAGCTCGCTGAGAGACATGGTTTAAGCTGTTTATGCATGATTACATTAATCAAGCAATCACTTCATCTGTAATCACGAGTAGACGTGAAAAAGTCTGTAATTTGTTGCCTTATGTTTTATTTATCCAGTCGCAGTAGTAAATCCATCTAGTTACTCTCATTCTCTCTCTCTTTTCTAGCTCTGTATTACTGACATATGCAGAATTGCACAACAGCCATTTTAAAACTGAAGTGTGTCATTTACGCACCAAACGCAAATGAATAAAAATAATTGTTTTCAAATACTTTTTGTAAGCCATTGGTCAGGCAAACAGATAGTGCCACCCCAAACTCTCACAATACGCTCTATGCACGAACGCCGCTGACGTATTTCAAGTAGAATCTCAGTCAGCGTCTTTACTTCTGCATAGCTCGTTCTATAGCAAAGTGTACTAGCGGCAAAACTTTCATAAAATTAATTTTCTCAGAAACGCAAATAACGATTTTAGAAACCGATTCGCTAGTCAGATTTCGCATTATATGAGAGAATACTCACCCTCAAAGTTGTCGATGTAGTTCGAAATATATAATTTAAAGCCCTTCTCTTTCTTAATCTTAGGTGTGACAGCTAACTGCCTCACAATACTGTTAACATCATTCACGTTAACCGCTGGAAGTTCTTGTAAACAGCGAGTGTAATTTACCGTTTTCGCCACCGAATGCAAAAACGGCTTCCGACCCAGCACCGGATGTCACTGGGCGGGCTGAGACAAAACGCAGAAGCGATCGTGCATTGAGCCTATTAAAGTTAAAGCTCCAATCTCCTCCCGAACATCCCGAAAAAAAGCCGTTTAATGAAAACTTCGCCCAGAAAATCTGTCAATAACAGCTGTCAATCATGATGCCCCACCCGTTTTTATAACATCAAATAACTAACTAAAACCAAACTTATTTTAAAACACGAACACTTGAACTTACATCAGAGTGATAATAAAACGACCTAAAATGACCGAAACCAAGTGTGATTTGATGTTTTAGTTTGTCCCATTAGATTACATGGAGAGGGTGGGGTTTTAACCTATACTGGGTCCAACCCCCTGGGGGCGATCGAAGCGTTTTGGCTTCACTTCTAAGGACTTAAAAAAACATGTTTAATAGTATCTAAATGTTTTCATCTGTTGAGGATATCAGCTTATAAATGGTTTACTTTTAGTTGTCTCTGCATATAGCCTAAGCTGTAGGGAGGAGAAAGTACTTTAAAAGTATGTTTGTAAAGAAAAATGACACTTGAGTTTAAGGCTATAATGTTCTTCCAGGTTTTAACTTGAACAATTACTTCAGGCTCAACTGTAATCACAAAGCAAACTGAGGCAATAAAATAAAGCAATCAACAGTTTAAGTCATAACAGCCTCCTAAACCAGACTGTCTGTATGAATCATTTGTTAGAGGAGCATTACAAACAGACCCAATTCACATTCAGTTTCCTTAATGTAGCAACACTATGCGGACATCACTGAAATCCAAAAGGGAAAGGAATCCTGGTAAATCTGTGACAGTGTTACTAGGTTTGCAGATAAAAAGGCAGAGAGTTTGTTTTAGCAGAGCTTTAGTCGGTTATTCGCAAAGAAAGAGGATCAGGGGCAACGTCAACTGGGATTATGCAGGTCTATTACATTGGGCTTAAGGTTTCTGTCAAAATCTCTGCTCAGAGCAGTTCCATCCGGTCCTGCCATGGGGCTGGAAACTGAAGGAGGGACAGTGATCTCAGAATGGGACGGTCTAGGCACAGAAGCTATCGGAAACAAACCTCTGTGCATGCATACAAATGCAGAAAAATAATGACTTGCGTGATTAATCATTAATGAAAGTCAAAGGGTGACTATGAGAATGGTGAATGTCATAATAATGATGATGATAATAAAAAAGAGGAAGTATGAATAATAATAAAAATTTAAACTTCAAGCACCACAGTGAACTTTGCCCAAATGCTTTGTCGAAGTAACAAATGATTTTCTTATTCACAAGAACAAGACAAACAGGTTTAGCACAACCACAAAACACATTAAGGAAACAAGGCATCCATTATGTCCTTCTTAACACCTTAAAAACGACTGCTTGCAATGATGAGACTTTAAAAATGCAATATGCAATTTTTAACAGGGTTCCACACTTTCTTAACAAAGAATTTCCATGACTTTTCCATTCAAAACTAACTTAGGGAGCACTGTACCTAGGCTAATGACTGAGGTAAAAAATGGCATGCTTTGATTTAGCATGTCAAATAATCACTGACAAGGTAGAGCCATGAAAAAAGACAAAACTGTTTTCATTGTTCACCTTTCCTGTACAAAAACGGTAGCCTACATATTAATCAGTATTAAGAATGGGCTAGCCATGGCAAATCAAAGACAAAGTTATAGGCTACCTAGACTAATGCTCTCATGCAGTTCTGAAGTCTGTGGAATCATTGTGATCTTAAAGCAAAAGTAAACCTTTTGAATCTGATGCAAGCAAGGTAAGATAATGCTATTATAAGTGAGTACCACTCTTACATTAGCAGATGATGATAAATGGGGGGATACAGTATTGTAAAAATAACTTTACCAAGTCGGTAAAGATAATTTCGAAATGATTGTCATGATAGATACAAAACAGAATCACACAAACAGGTAGGAAAATATCAACGCAACTTCTTTATCATCGTTCAATACAGTATCTACAGACTCGCAAATGTCAAGCGTTCACCTCGTTTCACGCGAGTTTTTAGGAAAGTGCTTGTACAGCATTATTCAAAAAAATGTACATACCTGTGCAAACGTGTAAAACTGCGATTAAAAGCACGAATCCAATAATTCTCCCCGTCATCGTTCAAATATTCGCGATTTAGAGAGCTGTTTGTTTAATCCGCAAAATAAAAAAATAAACAGGAAAGACAAGAGATCAGATTTTTGTGCGTTTTTGATCCTTCATAATATCCAAATGGTGTAGGCTATATTTCGCTTTTCCACAATACTTGAGAGTTCCTCGAATTTCGTAAAATTATATTTAAAGTCCCCGTTAATTTGATTGTAATCCAGTTTATTTGTGTTCACACACGCACCCCATGCGTCCAAAAGGAATACAAAAAAAAAACTAAAACTAAATTAATCGCCAAAAAAAAAAAAAAAAAAAGTTTAAAGAAACCGTGCAGGGTTTTGAAATTAACCCCTCCAAAATAATATTCTGCAAGCGCAGAGTTGATCACTTCGTATCCGCTGATCGCATCCTAAAAGATCCCATTGAAAGCCAGTGAAGGAAAACGAACTCCAACTTTTCCCCAAAGTTTTAAAGGTGATAAGGTCCACAGCCTAAAAGAGTGACCAGTGTCACATCGTTCAGAAACGGCGTGAATAAGTCATCTCGAACTCAGAAACTTCAGTTTCCATAGGAAGAGCAGAAGCTGATGCTGCTGGAGAATTCGCTGACTGAAGTCCATTGGATGTAATCACTTCCACTTTTCCATTGCTTTGTAAATTCAAAAGTAACTCCAATATCTGCCCTCTATTGTTTCCCCCCTCTTGTTTCAGTTTTTCTCTCAGTGTTTTTAATATTTGGATCTATGCACTGAGGTCCCCCGTCACTTCGGGCTGAGGGGATTCATTTGAAACAACGGTACTTCATTCAAACGGCGTGAACAGTAAATGGCATGGTACGTCCCAGGCTCCCCCTCCGAGCACTGAGCAATGGACTGTTCCTTATGAGAATTAACCTCAGTGTTGCCATGTGCGCTTATAAGCGACTATTTTTTCATAAAATCTTTTCATATAATAATGGAGAGGAATTTTACAAAACGGGTGCAATTTGCAACTCTCAAATCTGTAAAATGACAACAATTACAAATATTATAATTATAATTGATAATTATAAGAAATAGTTCTTGTATTTGTTTGAGAAAAAAATCTGTGCAATTTAGCATGTAAAATAAATGATAGTTTAGATCATAGTTTAAAATCATCTTGTCAAACTGAAAGACATTTCGTAGAAATATCCGTTTATAATATTTCCATATATATGTGGTTTTAATTATTTTTCTAGGATTTAGTTATTGATAAGGCTGATCTTGTATTTTATGCAAGTTTAGCTACACTAATACTAGATTAATTAAATCAAGTAATTATACCTGTGCAAAAAAAAAAAAATCAATAAATACCTGTGCAGTTTATTTTTCTAGCGAGATCTGGCAACACATATAACCTCGCCAGCGCGGCTTCGCCTGTGAGAGAAACGGTTCCCTCAAGGCAATATTCTGTTTGATCAAACTTTAATGAATTTACATTTTAAAAGACATCCCCCGTACTGGTGAAACAGAATAATTTGCTCTTAATTATTTTAAAAGGCGACGCTTTGTGTGGATTTACGGAGCGGTTTATTTGCATATCTTGAAAAGGTGTCCTCGCTGGATTTAAATTAGTTTGTGTGCGTGTTTGTCTGCCTTTATCTACAAAATTGCATTCGTTGGACTCGCATGCCTCTATTAAGGTTGTGGTTTGTTTATTAATTTAATTTGAATTATTATTTTTTTTTTTTCTGTTTAACTTTAGAACAAATCTTCTTAAGTAGTGTCTATGCTCCATCTTCATCTGACAGGCGCGCGCCATCCGTAACCCAACACCGCCCTCTGCTGGTCACCACTACACTCCCGCCACCTTCATAGAGATATTTTAGAAGGCGAAATATACAGTTTTAGGAACACAAATACGAGCGCTTTTGGTACTTTACGAGTCTATACCTCGAATCTAAAAGTTTGTGATAATAATTTTTAATGGCTATTTGCATAAGCGTTCCTAGGCCCTATTTAAGAAGGCTACAGCCTCCATTTTCTATCCATGCCCTTCTGAAAAATCAACACAAAGCTGTCTGACACGGATGCATCTCACATCCAAACGCACAAAATAAAATAAAAACTTAAAAGCCGCCATAAGCACCTACTGAAAAACTATTGTAAAGTGTTTTTGATTGAAATGCTCAACCTCTTGCAAGGAAAGGAATATTCCTCTGAACCACATTATTGAATGCTCAAAAAGGGCTAAGGCTAAAATCCCAGAACTACCCCTGAACTTGCCTTTTTAATATAGATGACAGTAGAAAGCAGACAGGACAGTGAATATTTATCTTAATTGTAAATATAGTACCAGTGAAAATTTTGGTAACATCTACTCATTCCCACATGACTTTTCCCCCACAGTTTAGAATAAATGGCAAAACGATGAAATAACACAAATGCAATGGGAACGATGCAGTAAAAAAATGTATTTATTTTAGATTCTACACCGCAACAACACTGTCTGTTCCAAGTCATCCATATTAAAGTCTTTACATTCAAAAAAATGTTAACATCACAAGCAAAAATATTAACATTTGAACATCTGAACCAAATTCAGTCAAGTGTGTCTAATCTTACGACTGGTAGTCTGCCAAATATAAACCCCACATTAACCTAAAAAACTTGTGCAGACATTGATCTAAACTACAAAACCACAGCCCGTTCACGCCAAAGCCTCTTCTGAGATTTGTGTCTGTATTCAATCTAACATCCCGTCACCAAAGTTCCTGACCTTCACCAGGCCAGAGCTGTGTCAAAAAACCTGAAAGATATACTAGAGGATATGGCAGTTTTATGGTGAGGACTCGGAGACAGGAAAGTACATCCAACATCTGAGCCAAATATCCATCCCTCACCTGTCTTCTAATAGCACAGCCAAACTAGAATTATCCTGTTCCTCTACATCAAAACCTCCTGTGTAACGTTTCCAAAACCAAAAAACCTGAGCTCATTGATTCAGCATAGTGTTGATTCAGTGCTAAACCTCCATCAAAAGAGCTCAACATTTCTGAGCAGCATGAAACAGTGTACAAACACATAAAACTCCAGGCATACTTCAGTGCTAATCTAACCCTCGTGTCAGACATATCGTGAACTTACTCTGGAAGACCTGGTAGCATTTATGCGCCTTGCTGTAGAGATGGCGCGGTGGCACTGGGCCGTGATGGGCTCCTAGCGAGCCTCCTCGCGGACGCTTGCACCACTGGTTTGGTGGGTTCCCGAGGCTTGCTTGGCGAGGGACTCCTGGAGTTCCTCCATGTTGGACGCCCATCATGACGAAAACAGCCAAAACCGAAACAACCAGCGTCATGGCCGCCAAGGTGGACACTTTCTGAATTTATTATTTAGATTATCTTCTATGATTCTCACAAAATTATCTATTTCAACGCACCAACTTTCGTTCATCAGACGATCTTCTGGGATCCAAGAATTATCCATAAAAATCCATAAGTTACACTTATTAGTGTAAGATTTAGTTTTTAATCTCAAACTTCCCAAAAAAACAACCAAAACCTCCTCATTCCCTATCAAGGACGCTTTAATTCATGATAGAACTTTTTTAATGAGCCAGGAGCAAACAGAGACAATATGGTCAGTGAGAACCACTCCCCTTTTTTTGGATTTCAATATCTTACACATAATAACCTTTATCCTGTTCGCTCTGTTTGATATTCAAAGCAAGTTTTGGTGGATGTTCTCTCTTTTCTTGTGATGTCTCTATGTGGGTAAGAGAAAGAGGGGTCCCTTTCGGACTCCATGCTGGGGCGTCTCTTTCAACGTGGACGGACCCCCCTCATCCACCCTGGGCTGTATCGGTATGGGGGCGAGGGTTTGACACAAGCAGCGAGCGAGAGAGAAACACATACCCTTTCCCCCTGACTAAGACTATTTTACGCCTCCTTTTCAAGCAGCATCACCTAACAAAACAGCACAGGCTAAAACAAAAACATTCTCCAAGAACAATACTCCCCATAGAGAGAAGAAAAGCTCGCTTTCAAACATGAAAGAGAAAAATGTCACATTTTTATCTCGACGTGGGGGCAGTGCATCTTGGGACTTCATTCAGGAAAGCATGGGCGAGATTTGAGCGGTGTTTTGCAGATTTGTTCGTTTACAATGCAGTTTAATGTTAAATGAGATTTATTTAGATGAACAATAATAGAGGAAGCAGTATATTTTTAACCAATAACCATGTGGAAATTTGTAAATTAACTAATTTATTTCATTTATATCAGGTGTGTTTATGTGGTGAGAGGAAGGCCCTAGTAAATACTGTAGACTGTCGAACAGAAGCGCTGCCAGTTTACACATGCATTCCAATATTATCCTCGACCACTCTTGCCAAAACCTTTCAGATGTTGTCCTTGAGAGTACAATCGAGAGTACTTTTCTTTTTTTTTTTACCAACAAAGTTAGAGACTTTAAAATTCCATACACTATGCTGATGCTTCCCTTTCACACCAGGTGCTGGAAATAGATAAGATGCTCAAAAGGACAGAACTGAATTTCTTTTATAATGAAGCGATTATCTATACTTAAAAGATTTCATATTCAAAACCATTGTGAGATGACTGTGGTTGACATCTTTAGAGGAAATGTTTGCTAATCCCATTGTAAAGCTCTGACAGTCAGACCTCAGTTTAGTCATTCTGATTTAAGGTAGGTTTTACATGACAGCGATGAACTAAAAACTGAAACGTTTTTACTTCGCGTTTTTCACGTACCAACGACAATGTTGTCAAAACGATCCCGTTCACACGGAACTGCGACAGCGGCTATAAATGCTGTAATCTGCCGCCAGGCCAGTAGATGGCGATGTCACTTTGTAAAGAAACACTACGCTACAATAGTAAACAAAACACAGAATTCGAGTTTTTTTTTTTATTTTACACAAAGATGATAACGGTATCGTTTAAAAAACCCATTTTCAAATGTTTGGATTTTCAGGCACCCAAAACACCATTGTCGTGTAAAGGCCCAGGAAGTTTTCCGTTTTTAGTTTAAAGAGTAAACGGCCCCTTATTCCAAGACAAGGACAATTTGTCCATATATATACTAATATACATTTATATAAGTGCTGTCAAATTGATTAATCGTGATTAATTCCATCTAACGTAAGTTTAATTAGTGTGTATGTATATATGCATACTAGGGATGGGACGATTACCGGTTTCACTATAAAACACGATAAAATGTACTGACGGTTAGTATTATCGTTTAAAATTTTATTATCATTAAAACCGTGTTTGATTATCGCGATTTTAAAAACTCGCTGTAAATCCTGTCCAGCCAGCAACAGTCGCCGTGCGAAATGTTGTTGTTGTTGTTGTTGTTGTTGTTGTTTTATTCGAGAAGGAATGGCGGTAGGCAGTGACAAAATCTGAGGTGTGGTCATATTTAGGCTTTTACAAAAGTCCTGAGTGAAACTTAATCGAGGCTGGTCACTACAATAGGGGGGAAACACTTCAGATCTGCCGAGTCGTCTTGTGTGACCATCACCCACTGTTATAGCGAGCGCAAGGCAAGTTAACTTTGACCTCAATACCGAAACTACGTCTGGAAAATAATTGGGCACAAAATGTTGTTGAGTTGAAATATTTTATCTCACCCATTTGAAATAAACGTGAAGCTTCCGCGAAGAAAAGTTCACAGCAAGTGGCTTTGAGCCAAAGACGAACGATCAAGTTCAAACAAGACTATTAAGAGTGACATTTAAGGGATAATAATGTACCGTATATCATTATACACTTATTGCACCGACTTTTTTTTTTCTCTACCACATAATTACGGGGACATATTGAATTGAGATTAATGTTTTAAACCTTACTTGTTTATAAATCCATTTTGTACAGCGTACAAAACAATCGTCCAAAAACGGAGACGCAAGACGGCAAGTTGTATTTGAATGAAACGAGAGAGCGCGTCCGCTGCGATATGGATGTGCGCTGTGTTATAATGCGTTGCTATTGACGACGGTCATTATAAGGAAGGAAATGCCACAGAATATAAAATTGCTTTAAAAAAAGTGCATATAGCTGCTTGTTTGATTGTATTTTGTTGATTTTCAGTGTGAGCATCAGTTCTTTTTGAACACTTCATTTTCATTCACTTTCGGTTTTAACATAACCGTGATAATATTGCTAATCACAATCATTTTGGTCACTATAATCGTGATATGAAATTTTCATACCGTCCCATCCCTAATGCATACATATTTATTTATTTATACACATACACATATATTTATTGCGAGGATTAACCCCTATTTAAACAAATAAATAAAGTAAACAATAGGGAAAAAAAACTACTTATTTCCATGTTTTTTTTTTGCCATAACATTACGTTTTATTATGTACGGAAAGCACATACTCTCTTTTCTCCCACTCTCTCTCCAACTCAAACGCACACACATAAAGTATGGAAACTCGCACAGAAACGTGTTGTCAGGACTGCTCTGACAATTTTATCAGACAAATAGTTCAGAAACTTAAAAGCTTCATGATATTTCTCACTAGCGAGGTAATGCCGCTGTTCTTGAAGCAAACAAACGTACAGATTCGCTATTAGAAACGCAGCTGCTGAACACTATTGAGAGACGCACAGACGGGTAATTTATACATGCTTGATCTCTCTCTTTCTCTCTCTGTCCCTCTAATAACTGCATTAATAACTGCCATAGTCTGCTATCAATGGCTCAAGTCTCCGTTACTAGCTCTAAAATTACGTTTTGGAATTAGCAACGGAGGCTTGGGATGAGATGCATAAGAAATTAGTCCTACACACAAGAGCATTTTGAAGACAAAAAACTGACAAATGTCTACATCATCTGAACAATGGTTTGATGTGTGCTAACCGTATTACAAGCAGAATAATTGACTCCGGGCTGTTGAATTATTGAAAAATAATGCATTATTTTTCGAACAATTCAATGGCCTGTCATCAGTTATTCCTATATATAATATAATTTTAGAATGTATATGTATCAATTTATAAAAGAAAAATAAAATATAAATTGTATTTGTTGTTTTATACATTTTATTTATTTATTAATTCATTCATTTAAAAAAAAAGAAAAAAGGACAAAGAAAAAAGAAAAAAGATAATCTCAGAGATCATAAAAAAAAAGTAGCCAAGAAGATACAAATCATCTGCAGTGCCACTGTGTTAACCCAGCTATGATGAAAGGCAGCAAATCATTTCTGGATTGAAGTACAGGAATCAGGCATGTGATTGGCTAAGGGCAAAAAAGCAGGAAAATATACAGAGATCCCGAAACCCCCAAAGCGCGTATGCGCATCGAGGGCGCAGAATGATGTGCTCAAAGCAACATGGAGTCACAGTGTTCAGCGCTCCGCTGCACAAGTGCGCATTTAAAAGTTCACGGCACAAAGTGAAGAAACGTCGAGCGCACAAATCCTAGTGTCTATCTGTCCAACAGTTTATTGATCATTTGTTTCACAGTTTTAAATTCCAGTTATTGTGCGTTTGATGCCGATTCATAGTCCTTGTGATGTGTGTAATCTAACACTGTTAGTAACAGGCACACGTGTGCCTGTTAGCCGTACGGTAGCGAGTACGGTAGCGAGTCGTTTAAAAACAGCAACAAACTCCAACAAAATAAAGTCATTGTATGCAAATCCACAGCCTTTTCTCTACAGATCAAGCATTATAATGTGGATATCATATTGGAGAGAGTTTTACCGTGCATCCTGCTGTAACCGGAAGAGGCGCGCGCGCTGTTTGAATACTGAATGGAGAATGACAGCCGCAGAGGAGGGAAAACGAGTTTCCGTATACTTTATTGATGTAAATAGACTTCTGTCCCTCACATTAAGCTATGAAATAGGCTTCAGATGAATTTGTCACCCAAACTGACGTGAAAAAACCGCACGGTGTGGCCCTGTTGCGCGGGGACGGCGATTGTGGTTCCGTCCCGGGTTACCATGGTGACGGCTGTGAGTTTTTTTTTTTTTTACAGATCTGCATGATTCACGTAGGTCACATTTTCAGGTCGGAAAATCCGGAATTCCGGATTAATCCGGAAAAATCACATCCCTGAGGAATGCAGATCACACAGCTGCCTGTCTTAAACAATGCATACGGAACTCCATACAGGCACTGACAAATCTGTTCGGATCTCAGATGAGGAGCGAATCCGGTGAGGAAATCTACGAGTTGCCGAGCCTCTGACCTTAGACCTCTGACACGAGGCCACGCCGGCTGGGAAACACTTTGGTGCACTAAGTGCTACCCCTGTCATTCCCAGAGATTCTTCCAAGCAGAAAACTTCAGTGACTTGTCAGCCTTACTAAGAAACAACCAAGCTAGGTTCGAGAGATTTCTCAGGACATCTTCAGCACAAGTGTTGTCACTGGGAAAGAATGTCTCGCGGAGGGCCATCTGGGCTGCAACCAGGACACGGTTCAACCACAGATTCGCATTAACAACATCAACACAAAACATGCTTTTAATCAGTGCTGAGAGATTGTAAAGGATGAAAAAAGGAAACCCGTGGAAAGGTGAGGCACAACAGAGCTGCACAATTCTCAGACAAACAATATAAATGTGAAAATACATCCGACAGGAAAGCGCACAGAAAATGGAAGTCTAGAATTGCATGAAAACAGCATAAAGAGGACATTCTCTTCATTCATTGCAAACCTTGTGTTGTGCTTTCAGAACTAGGGGTAAATGGGCTGGGTTGGGGGGGCGAGCTGAACAAATCTGTTTCTGTTTTGCCATTCAGAGAGGCCCTCCATGCAGAACCCTGCCACGACTGACATTACATTACAAAAAGACAGACGGCGAAATGAGGGAAGTGCAAAAGAACGTGAGAGCTTTGCATTACACCGCAATTGGAAGACACAAAAGCTTGGCTAGCGGGTAAACAGGCTGTTGCGTTTCCGCTCGCCTGCGTGGGATAAATCCCCTTTAGCACCCAGTATCTGTTCAGGAGACAGAGCTAGCATCTCATTGGGCCGAGGTCGATTTATTTATTATTTAGTGGTGAAGATCGCAAATAAAAGTGTGCAATATGTATTTGTGTTTCACCAGTGTATTAGTAAAACAACCAGATTAAACTGGACAAGTGGATCCACATGCTGACATTGAGCCTCCGTTTCCGACATCTAATTTGCACAATGCCATGCATGAGTGCAGCAGGAGTAACAGGCCGACAGGATCCAGATACATTAACAAAGAAACAATGGTCTTTTGGATAACTATGGGACTTTTCAGCTTGTCCCAATCGCTAACTAGCCTCATCAGAAAGAAGCACGTCCCTCTTCTCTCCGTGTATCCTTTATGCAGACTGGCAAGAACAAGACGCATTGTGTTTTCATGCTTAATTGGCTTAATTGGTTTACTGGTTGGAGAGGCTTAAATGAAAGGAGAAGCTGTCTAAAAGAAACTGAGCCAAGTAGAGCCTTTGTCTTTGGCTTCCATGTGCCCTCCCCACCTTCACAACGGGGGATTCGACCAATCGGTGCCTCGCAAGCTGTTGGACAAGACCCTCACCAGCAGTCCTGCTGAATTATTAACACAGCCCCACAGAGCAGAGCGAGAACAAACCTGGGGAAGTTTATACTACACTGCAGCAAGGACAACTGGCTATTCCTCAATCAGAGGTTATGTATCCTGAGTAATGTGTAGAAGATGACTGTTGGAAAGAACAAGTGGCACTTTTGCTGATTGTTCCCACATTACCCTTGATCTTGGTCTTACAGCACCACCAAAGTGGAATTAACTGCCAAACTCCAGGACAAAAGGGAGAATGTTATTGCATATAAGAGGTGTGCATCTAAAGTTTGGTTGGCACTTGCTAAAAGTTGTGACGCACGACAGTTGCCTACATTTGTTTTACGGCTTGTTTTACGGCTTGCATTTAATTCAGCACCAGAAAATTGATTCTCAAATGGAGTCTAAAATATTCATTCTAACAGAGTGAAGCTAGTAGAAACAAATAGATTGAAAACCCTGCACTTCGTTTTGATTTGATTGATTTAGGAATGCAAATGGTGCTTCTTTCTGATTTAGAGAGAAATAGACATATTCTTGAGCATTTACTTTCCAAATCGCACTGATGTACAAAAACATCTGCGCCTGCATGTGTCATTTCATATAGATCTCTCAGGTGGATTTATTTGCACCACAAATGGGAGGATTTACAATATGTTTGACACTGTCTAACACCTGGAACTCACATGTGAGACGGATCTCTGCAGTAATGGTTACTTTTCACCTCATTCTCCTTCCCACACGCTCCAACGCTCAACCCCCCCAAACTTCTTACGTTCCATCTCTCACGTCCTCTGGTTTTAAAAACTTGTCCTTCCGACAGAAACACTGCAAGGGTTCTTTCGGTCTTCCTGCTGATGTCAGCTGCCAAAACACGCAGGTTGCAGCGATGAGCACTATAAATATGATCTACGGCTTATGCAGTGCCACTGACCTCACAACACGCGCCAAAGGAGTGAGGGGGAGCAGGTGCCATGCAGATTTATGACACTCAGCGAGAACTTTCACCCTCCGCATACTCTCATGCCCCAGCGAGCAGAGAGTCCGGCCCATGATGGCTGAACACATTCACTCCTCCGTGACAAAACAGCATGTGGGAGAAATACAGCGTGAATGTAAAAATGTGCAATTGTTTGGATGCACTTTCATAACTTTGCCTGTGGCAACTGGCACTGCTGAAATTTCTCCAGCCACCCCCTTGTTTGGAAAGTTTTGGAGAGTTTTAAAGTGCTGTTGTTGATTTTGTCATATTCAAATAAATTTATGGAGGTTGTCATTTCTGTGGAAATTGCATTTTAAATATAGCATCCCTACTGAATATCCAGTCAGATTGTCTAAATTACATTTCAGCATTTCTGAATATGCTGGTTTGGAACCAACACACGTTTTATTTTTTTATTTTTTTCAAATCTGCCAATCAGGTAGAAACTCATTTGACAGTCATGAGGGGACCATATGGACCTCCAGACTCAATACAAAAAAGGGGGGTGATGAACTTTCTTTTTCATCCTGTCTTTTCCATTCAGGAAAGTGCAGGCCACTTATGACTAAAGCTTAAAAACGACTTTGGAATTTTGATGGCTATTTAATTTTGTGTACCAAATGGCGCTTAGCTGGCACTTGGCAACAACAAAACCAGTTTGTATTCCTTCACCCATACTAATCTCAGCGGCAATAATAAACAAATTTAAATTCTTTATCCTGTTCCAAACAGACGTGTTGCAGAATAATGAGAACCTCGGCACCACCAGCTTCTTATCTCCAACTAGTCCTCTCCTTTCATTCTCCACAGCACTCCAGTCACTCTTGACGGAATTAGCCTGGTTCAGCATTGAGAGTTTTGCCTGATGGCCCTATTTCCTAGGACGGAGGGTGAGTTAAGCTCCGGGATTTGGGATGAAAAGAGATTGGATGGGGTAAAACGAATATAAGAAGTGCCCACATCCTCTCGCTCTTGTGGAGAAACCCCTCTGGTTGACTGCGGTGGAGTAATTACATCTCAAGTGGGATCGGACCTAAAGGAAGGACCTGTATTTACCATGCTTTCCACCCTGGGGAGAAGCAAGCGCTTTGTGGGGAATATGCTTTGTGGATAAGCTCCATTGTAAGAGTGCTTGTGTTCCACGAGGGGTGGAAAATTTTAACCCTGAACGTGTGGGAGATTTGCATTCACACATCCCCGAGGCAGAAACCACGGCCACTAATAATACAGGGCATTAGGAAGGCAGTCATACTAATGATTGTGAGGTCAGGTCTTCAGGCCTCAGCCGGACCCTGTAATGAGGATCCACTGGAGACAGGACTAATAGAATATTCAGTCTTTGGTCTCGTTTACACCTGGTATTAAGATGCGATTTGGTCAATCTGATCTCAAGTAGACGAGGGAGATATTCCCATTTACACCTGGTGTTTTAGTCTCTTTTGTCCACTTTCGACCACTTCTGCCCTGTTTTCTATGGGCGGGTAAATCTATAGGCTTTTTCAGATCTTTCAAACTAATGGATGAAATAAGCTCATGCAATTTACATTTAAACACGACCGGAGACTATGGAAAAACACATGGAGAGCAGCAGCTTTAGTTTCTTCTCTTCTCAGCCGCAAGAGCACGCTGAACGCTGTGAGTGCGTGTTAGAAATCAGGAATGGCGAGAGAACATTGTGCTTGGTACATTTTTTTGTCTTTAAACCAATAGGCAGAGTCAGTCTTTTGTGGCTGTTCGAACACATTTGACCATACAAGCGTCTACGCCACAAAAGCAATCCGGTCCAATTGGTTTTCGACTAACTCCAGAAGTGGTCGAAAGTGGACAAGCTCAAAACAATATAGACACCATTTACACCTGTATTTAGTGTCGTCCACCAAAACGCATCTTAATACAAAGAGTAAACAGGGCCAAAGACTGTCACACCCAGACAACCAGGTGCATATGGAACCTCCAGACATCAAATTTTACGTAGCATGTTGGACCCTAACAGTATGCGCAGTGTTGTTGCAACAAGATGCATGAAGACTATGCATCACAAACGGATGAAACACTTAATAATACCACTTAACACAGCTATTCATTCTATTTAAAATATTCAATCTACGAAAAGAGCAAAAAGTACAGAACACTTTCATGGCATACATTTAAAATGCCACAGATTTCTGGACAAACATTTGCTGTGTTGACCTTCAATTTTCCTACTTCCCTGCAGTCTCTCTTCAAAAGAGTTGAAATAAATAACCTGTCAGTGCTTACACAAGAGATCTGTTTGCCTTCAATTTGTATAAAGAAACAGTTCTAAAAAATAAAGACAATGTAATGCATCTTTGATGCTAATTTTTGAAAGGGCTTTTGAGACAAAAATTCACCACCATTCTTTGCACAATAACAGTCTACAAAGATTACAGGCCTGTTTCAAATCCTATCGAGCTGCTTCGTTGAATAATTCTTACATAGACAGCTGCCTTCAATGGCAGCATACTAACTGAAATGGAACATCATAAGTGACTGATCTAGAAAAGTCTATAGAAACCAAAGAAGGTATCTTAAGAGGTAGAACGATTAAGTTCACTACCTTTATCACTGCCTTTTGAAATGTTTTAAAAGGAACACGCCTTGTGACAAAATAACGCCAACATTTTCCTATTTACATGTTGTGATTTGTATAGTCACAGCGTGTACAAATAACAAGGTCACATGAAAGACAGCCATCTTCTAACTGTATACATACTGGGAACTATATTCTCAGAAGGCGAAGCACTGCTACTTCTGCGGAGTGATTTACTCCAACTCTGAGCGAACTCTCTGTGCCCCACCACGGGGCTTCTCAGGTGCTGCGAGCAAATCACTCCGCCCAAGTAGCAGTGCTTCGCCTTCTGAGAATATAGTTCCCAGTATGTATACAGTTAGAAGATGGCTGTCTTTCATGTGACCTTATTATTTGTAGGCTACACGCTGTGACTATACACATCACAACATGTAAATAGGAAAATGTTGGCGTTATTTTGTCACTTATTGGGAGCAGTATGCTAGCTGGAGCCATTTACCTCCAGTCTTTGTGCTAAGCTAGGCTAGCAGTGGGTGTGTCAGACAGAGTTACGGCACGCACGGAGATGAAAAGGGTATGTATGGACTTATCGAACTCTGAGGGATACGGTGAATAAGCTAAAGTCCCAAAAAGTTGGCGTGTTCCTTTAAATGCATCATACACTACCATTAATTTTTTTTTTTTTTTAATTAATACTTTTATTCAGCAAGGACACATTAAATTGATCAAAAGTGCGGTTGTTTTGAACTTTCTACTCATCAAAAAAAAAAAATTTTAAATGACAGTTTCCACAAAAATTATTTCTGAAGGATCATGTGACACTGAAGACTTGAGTAATGATGCTGAAAATTCAGCTTTGTCATCACAGAAATAAGTAATATAGAATATAGTAATATAGAAATAAGTAAGCATAAAATACTTATTTTCAAAAACATCTTAAAAATCTTACCTTAAACTTTTGAAAAGTAGTGTATGGAGAAGGGTAGGTTCTGACATAGAGCTACAGTAATATCTACAAAGAGCTCTCAAAATGTTTGCTGAAAGTAGCAGAATAAACAAAAAGAGTGTTGACAATACGTAACATTATAAATGCTCTAACACTATAAAACTCTATCATGAGTTTAAAAGACCAAGCCAATGAAAGAACTAAAATATGTTAAAAAAATGTCTGCAACAATACTTAGTATATTTTTTCTACCATAGTGAGGCAGGCAATAACTATCATCTTAACTGTATCTCTGTCCTTGTGAGATTCTGAAAGCGAGTTCTCTCTTGAGGCTATAGTGTCATTCTCTATGCTCTCCACCAGCTATTCTCATCTTCCACTGGATCACCCACGTAGTCAGAGCCACCTTTTCAGTTATCGACTTGTTTCTCCAGTGAAGGTTAAAAATGTTAGCAAGCTTTCACCAAACATAACACCACACACATTGCAGGAGAATCTCCGCTCCAGCCCCCTGGGCCCCTAGAAGGTGAACTATATTTCCACTTAAGCAAAAAGGGTCAGGGATCTTCTCTCGCCGACTGACTCATCTCATCTGAGTGCATTTAATCTGGAAATTGAGGTTCTGGCTGCCTCCATTCCTTTAAGTCACAAGTGTCAGAACATTCATGGCTTATCTCCCGAAAGTAACATGGAAAGGGTGTCCAATCTCCCCAGCTTGACTTAAGTAACATTTGTAAAGAATATAAACTGTTTATGAATGGGAAAACCTCACTCAATACAGATGCACTGACAGACTTAAGGTGAAGGTTATGCAAAACCATCCATGGAAATCCAGGCGGAATAAAAGACTCTACAGAAGGATCTGCAATGATTGGATCAGAAACAGGTCGTATCTGCATAAAAACTTGTCATGTTATCACCTGGAAACCCCTGGTTTTTCATGCAAAAAAGTAGTAAAAAAAGTCAAAAGCTCAAGGAAGAGATGAAACGACACACAACAAAGCAAACATGTTATCTAAATGATAGATCTGAGAGAAGTTCTTCTGTGGTAAATATAAAGCAGTATTTTTAGGATTCAAAATAAATAGCAGTACCTGTGTAGCCCAGAGAGTTGTCATCATCATGTTCTGCAGTGGGGGCTTCTGTGGCCCTATTGCTAGTCCCCTCCTGAGTCCCCGTGTCTGTTGGAAGTAACACAGACTCTGAGTCCTCGAGCAAAGAGTATTGGGCCAACGGCATCATGGTAGCGCCGCAGTATCCCTGATACCAACAGATAAGCAGTACTAGGCTCTGCAGACAGTGACTTTTAAAAAGTCTGTGTCTGCAATTGCAACCTCCCAACTGCATTATCATCATATCACGAAATCGATTCAAACTTCCCCAAAACACCATATATAGAAGCTCCAGGGTGTTAATCAGTTGTTAGCCATTAATCCATTGGAGAATCCCAAGAGTGCAAGTCCTAAATGTGGTGTTTTCCTTTTCTTCACAGGCCTAAAGAGGTGCAGTTAGCCCTGAACGTCTACGTGTATGTCTGAGGAGTGACAATGTGTGCCCTCTTGCAGCAGACGGTCCTATAGAAGCTCATGGGCAGAACTAGGACGAACCAATTGCAAATACACACACAAAGTCACTGACACACACCCTATTTAGCTCTACATACAGTCATTGACTGAACTAATTCCCCAATCAGCGCATGTCGCTTTTCTGGAAGATGGACTGACAGCCCTCCTCTACGTCGGGTTTAGAAAGGGAGGACTGGGCAGGGGGTGTGGCAGATACCCCCCATCATGGCGAAGTGTGGGATAAATCAGACTGGGGCCATGCCCACTTCCATTGTTGGGCACTGACAGGGGGTTAATTTGGGATGAGGGGAGGTGAAGGGGCCTGTTTAATATAAAGGGGGTCAGAATGGGCCAGATGACTGGGAAGCATCCTGTCAGGACCGTCATGGACCGTGAATGAAGATTGGCATCATTTACGGAGATAAAAAAAGCAGACAGGCAAAACAAAAGGAAGTCATTGGAGAGCACTTAGGGCTCTGCGAAGTGTGACCACTGTCTGTCCTTTCGTTCACCCTGTCGCTAGAGCTCGTGCTACTGTTTCGACATTTTAAAGTCATAATTGAGTGCTTGAATGAATTTCAGGAGAGGTTAAATGTCTATTTTATAACTTGGGCTACACTAGCCAGCACTTGTGTTGATGCATTTAGTGAAATGACACTTTTAGCCTGCTATATGCTGAGTCGGCCGTTTCTCAACAAACACCTCGCTGAGTGCGTTCGCAAAATCTCAAGGTTGAGACCGTCAGGAGACTGTTGGCTATATCTGAGCTTGTGTTGGAATCATTCAAGCAGTCAAAATACAACATTTTTAGATCAACATAAGATCAAGTTCACCAACACTTAACATCAAGCATGCAAACACATATGAGTCTGTCTGTTTGTGTATAGACACCATATTGGCATTACCATAGTTTCACCATTGTAAAACCCCCATTGTCTTTTTTTGAAGCATATACAAGTATCTTTTCGAGCATATGCACACAGTTTACAGTTTTAAACAACCAAATGTACAGTACATTCTTGACAAACATATAACTAACCCTACACAGAATTAGCTCAACCCACAGAATTCCAAAAAATTTGATCAACCGTCCTTCACAAAATTCTACATAACTACACACAAATTTCAATGCAGTAAAATCTACTTTACATCAACACATCAAATATTTTAGATAATTTGCTAATACTTTCAGCTAACAATGTGCTCTCATTTGGATTTTACAGTTATTTACACAAATGTTGTTCTAAATGTCTTCAACAATCTGAATATTTACAGCTAACTTCACCTCTAAAAAATATGCAATTTAAAAATACAAACCTATGAAATGTCTCAATTTAATTTAGTTAAATGTAAAAATATATATATATATATAATCTTAATAATAGTCTCTAAATTTAAACCATGTTTTCACCTATTCCACAAATTTCCTCCTACAACTGTTTAAAAATATGAGAAAAAGCTTATGAGATTCTATGTGGGCCAGTTTACAACTACCAAACAAATACTCAGCTCAAAGACATGTTTCACAAAGACATTGACCAAAAACTGACATAGAAAGCTCAAACATTTGTACAAAGCACAGATATTGTATATCCCCAAGGAGAACCAATGCATGAATATTCTAGTTGCAAAACTATACTGACAACTGAAAGTATAATAGGTTTTATTGTGGGCTTAGAGAGTGAATACTTCACGACTCATTAACAGGTGGTGTGCCCAGATGCCCTGGAAGACACACAAGCAAAAACCTGGTGCTCCCTCAAATTCAAATGGCCCTGATCCACACAATCCAATCCAAAACGCCCTGCCTCCCCTGATGACTAATTAAACAGAACCTTATGCGGCTAGCTGACATGTCTACATGGGCACATTATAGGAGGACGTTCCCCATGCACCCCATGCACCCTGGCTCTGCCCTCATTTTCAGAAACACAGCCTGCGTTCTCGAATTCTGGCTTTATTGATTTAAGGAGAAGGTGATGTACTAGCTCAATAACAGTGGACCCAGACAACCCACATAAACACAACCGCAACAATTGGATTTGTTCATCTTAATGGCTTTGAAAATCAAGGCCATTTGTTGAGTTTGCCATCAGTCGGTTAATTATTTCTGAAGGCAGGAGAGGGCAAAACTATAAAGAAAAATGAGTTACCATGTTAATCGGTACACTTTAACACCTCTATTTTGATAGCAATTTCTCATTTTTTGGTTCAGCCAAAAGGCCCTGACTTATGAAAGGAGTGTAATTAAGTCAAAACGACCGAACTAGGCTGGACACAAATGAATATACGCAGGAAGAAAGAAATATGTGAATGGTGCACCCAGACTGCAAATTACCAAAGATTATGTTGAAAGATCGTGTGGAAGGACACAGCTGCTGGTCTGCAGAAAAGAGGAAGAGAGCACACTTTCTCTTTGAAGCCACACACACACACAGAGAACATGATTGACATCCAGAATGTACCCACTCTTCTGAAAATAACATTAGATCAAGCTGAAAACCGCTTTAATGATTAGTTAAAACCTTAAATTAATAGTAACAATGTAACAATCCAGTAACAATCCAACAGTGCCCATCTAAAACCAGTTAAGGTCAACAATACAACAGTTTAACTGGTGCAAACTACTCTAATCTGTTTTTTAGAGATAAATATATATATATATATATATATATATATATATGGTGCCTCATGTGCAGAATTTGGAGTTCTGAATGTCTTCTTGGTCAGAAAACTTTAATTTAATAATTTGTATATTTACAGCTAATCTATAAAATGTCTCAGATACAATTCAATTTTAATAAATGTTATGGGTATAAAAATTAAAATGTAAAATGATAGAATATGCCACAAAAATGTCTCTTAGGGGCCGTTTACACGACAAAAGGCAGTTCCAACTAAAAAAAGAAACCTTTTTTTGTATTTTGGCCGGCCATTTACACGACAGTGCCGTTTTGGGGGCCTGACAAGCAAACTTTTGAAAATGGGTTTCAAAGAGCAAGTTTTTGAAAAGGATACAGTTATCATCTCCATGTTAACTGCAAAAACGGGATTTTTTTAAAACAGTGACGTCGTGTGCATGCGTGTTACATGTTCAGTCTATAGACATGTAGTGTTTCTTTACAAAGTGACATCACCATCGACACTCTAAAAAATGCAGGGATGTTTTAACCCAGTGGTTCTCAATTCCAGTCCTCGGGACCCGCTGCTCTGCACATTTTGTATGTCTCCCTTATTTAGCACACCTGAACCAGATCATCAGCTCATTAGGAGAGACTCCATGAACTGTAGTCTGAATGACACAGTGTGTCAGATAAGAGAGACATACAAAATGTGCAGAGCAAGGGGTCCCAAGGACTGGAATTGAGAACCACTGTTTTAACCAAAATTTGAGTCAAATATGGATGAACCTAACCGCTGGGTTAAAATTTTTTATTTAATTTAATTTCCAAATTTGGGTGGAAACAACCCAGCATTTTATAGAGTGTACAGGCATGGCAGCAGAATACAGCGTTTTTAGTTGTTTTCGCGGATCCGTGTAAACGGGGATCATTTTGACAATGTTTTTCGTCTGTATGGGAACATGCAAAGGAAAAACTTTTCCGTTTTTAGTACATTGTTGTCATGGAATGGTGTTGTCAAAAGTACCTACTTCGGTACCAAGTCGGTATTGAAATGTTTAAAATGTGACAATACCAGCATTTCCCTCTAGCATTTTGAGCGCTGTTGGACGGATTCTTAAACACCTCTGATTGGCCATTGCATTCACATGCTCAACATATATGTCTGTGATTGGCTACAATGATCAACGCTTCAAAAACATGTCGTAAATAGACATCGTTGACGTTGAGTGCTTACACAGATACACACAGGAACGTTTGAAAGCAGGCATCAATCACCGGATCCCTAATATATCCGCTGATAGACGGATCTGCTGATAGACGCCTGCTTTCAAACGCTCCCGTGTGTATCTGTGTAAGCGCTTGGTGAAGACAACATGTTTTTGAAGCGTTAATCATTGTAGCCAATCACAGACATATGTTGAACGCATCAACACAATGGCCAATCAGAGGTGTTTAAGAATCCATACAAATAGTGCACAAATTTCAGTACCGTCTTGTACCGAAGTCGGTACTTTTGACAACACTATCATGGAATGCAAGTTGTTTGTATTGAATTTTAGGGTAGGTTTTCAAGTCTTCTGAAGCCATACGATATCTTTATATGAAGAACAGAGTACTTGAACCACAAGAACTTGAGGTTTTAATAGCTGAAAATGATTCCTCTCCATGAACGCACACACTCATCTCATTCAAAAATACATCCAAACATTAGCATTACACAATTGGTCACGAGACACACGAGAGCAAATGCCATTTTACAATCTAGGCTGACATAACACTTATTCTGGCGGCAATGTTTGTGAAAAGGATCTGAGCTTGATGGTGTCTTTGGCCCAGTTCCTCACACAAATCAAGCGTTTGGCCTCGGGACATTTGGAATATTTGTACTTTTGGATAAATTGTGCGTGTAGTAATATATCTGCCTGTTATATCCTGTTTTATATTATATAATACACAAACGGGTAGGTCTAGGGGTGGGGTTGGGTTACATGCTCAAACATGTTTTAATAGTACAAATAAAAAAGTGAAATAAATGTAAATAAAACCATGCTGGCCGATTAAATTGAAAATCACACCCCAACATAACTGTCAAGATGGCAAATTTATACCCCAATGTACAATTTCATCATGATGATGAAACTCCAATGCCCATCGTGTCTGTGTATGATGCCAAAGGTTTCTCATTGAAAGCAATGTACCCTGCACATTGAAAAATGACGCTAAAGAGGTACCCTGTGCGTTTAAATGGGACGCCGATGGGTCCTGACCAAGCGTCAATATGTGACGAGTTGGGATTGAGAATCTGTTGCAAACTCATAAATTGGGTAAGAATTATCAACAAATATCATGGTATTTGTTCAAATACTCAAATTACACATTAGGGTTTATTTATAGGGTTAGGAGTTTGTTCAAATCCTTAACTCTATGTAAGAGCTACTATAATAGTGATATGATAGTGAGAGCCTTAGCAAAGCACTGGTAATACCAGATCGAGTTTTGAGAGAGCAGCCCATCAGTGGATATCATCAGGGTTCCAGCCGGACCACACCAGGGGCCGTGGTTCTCTGTGGGTCTGATTAACTCCCATATTATTGAAAATTACCAAGGGAGGGATTATGCAGATGAGGGTATTGAGGTCCACACAGTGGGCACTGGGCAGGAAAGCAAGCATCATAATGAGAGACCAGAGGAGGTTTTCCTTCTGTAAGGGACGTATACAGACAGGGAATGGGGGAGAGGTGGTTAGGGGAAATTAAAGGGTGGTTTCAGAGAGCTTAGGAGAACCAGACCGTCTGGCATCTAGATATTAAATAAAGTTGTGGCCATAGACATATCTATAGTGCTCCTGAGGTTGTTAGTATTGGCCCGCATTTTATTGCTTTTAGCTTATGAATTTTTTATGTAATTCTTAGTTATGTTTCAGTTAAAGTTTCAACCATGACAGTCTCAAATATCTCCTAAAATGCCTTAAGAGAAATATAAATACAAACAATTGACACACAATAACAGTAAACTGAAAAGTATACAGCGTGCTGAAAATTATTTTTGAAAGTTATTTTTGAAATCAAACTTTGCTATAATGGCAAATCAATCACAATTTGATATAACCAGATGAAAAGTGAAACTTTCTCTGAAGGTGGAAAAAACGAGAAGCAGGAACGTTAAGCAAGAAGTTTCCATTGGTTCTCTACTTAATCTCATTGGTGTATTAGAGAAACAATTGAGATATTAAAAAGATCTCATTTGTGATTTTTTATTTTGTATTATCCTACAGAGAAGGAAATTAAACAAGCAAATGTGTGCATATACAGTATATTCTCGCAAACAGCAATCTCAAAAAAATATTAAAAAAATATTTAAAAATATTAAAAAATATAAAAAAAAAACGGCTTTGTACAGATTTTATTTTGTTTTGGCAAGTATTTAATTACTTTACCCAGAGAAAAACATTGGATTATGCAATAGACATTATACATCTCAGTGCCTTCACACAGTTAATTAATCAAAATGTATTAAAAAATTGCCCGATCGGTGGCTGATACAGCGGTGCATCTCTAATAAAAAGTAATTAAAATGTAACTTAAATGCAATATCCACTTGAAGTCGTCTTGCGGTTGAGTATTGGAAATGCCAAGCATATTCAAATGCTCAATGACAGTCAATGGTATAAGTCAATGACATTCACTCACCATTACGTTTGATAGAAAGCCAAAATTGTTTAACTGGTAACAAAACGATGAATAAAGTAAGACAGACTGGCTCCCAACCTCATTTGCTTTGAGTGATGTGGTTGGATGTAGTGATTACGCACCTACTTGTTCACATACTCAACTAAGAATGTGAACACCAGACAAATAAGTCCAATCATCTGCTGACAAGTCGACCTGAAACACATCCAACCACCACTGTCCAAAAAAAAAAAAAAAAAAAAAAGAGTCAGGAATTCTACAAGGAGCGCCGGTGCGAATGCTTGTGGCTCACGGAGTCACTGCGGTCATAGCGTGTTCAAGTGCCTTAGGAATAATCCCATCAATCGACGTCAAAATCACGGCAGGCCTGTGAAAGCCAGAACAGCTGGCGAAGTCTCACGCAGCTAAACAGAGCACATGATGGGCATCGCTCAGGCCACGGAGGTTAAAGCCTTCGGTACAATAAGCTTTTCTGTGGCGAGTAAATGAAAGCCACTTCAGGGCTTGAAGACCGTGGTGAAAGGGCACAGCTGTTGAATGCAGTGTCATAAAAAACCAAGAGTTACAACCATGATTAACAATGAAGCTCTCTACAAGGACAAGCCACCTTCAATCTGAGACACGCTTTGCGAGGTTTCACTCTGAGCTCTTCTTCAATTTTATGAGCACATTTTTGGACCTCTGAAGGCAATTGTGTACTTAGAAGCCATTTTGGTGTCGCTAAAAATAGTGCTCCAACACATTGAGCCTTGGTGCTCAAGTTGGCGGCTGAAGTTCAAATCACACTTTTGACACTAACCAATGCCATTCTTTCATTGTTCTTTGTACTATGAATAAAGGGTGACAAAAAAGTTCAAGCTACATTTGAGGTTTAAAAGCAATTGAAGTGTATTTTAAAATGTTAATATATTTTACAATATTGCTGTTTTTACTGTACATAGCTTCTTTCAAAAACATTTTAAGAAACCTTACCAACCCCAAACTTTTGAACGGTAGTCGAAATAATTATCTCCACCAAATAATTTTCTTTTTTTTATTCTGCGCTATAAAGCCCTTGTACAGAGACATTCATTCTGAACACTCAGTCTGAGATCCACAGTACATTCCTTCAAGGTCATGGTTCTTCAAAAACAATGTTGTTAGAAAAGGCCTTTCAACAGTACGAGCTCTCCTCCGGCCTCACACCACTGCCGTCATTAGCAAAGTGCCAACATGACAATAGACGGGGAATTCTTCTAGATTTATTACGAGTGTGACAGAACCTCGGCTAATTCACCAGAGCTCCAGTCTTTGAAGCTGTGTTTCTCCACCCTGCGTTCATGTCTGAATCGCATAAATCTTCAACCACCGCCACACTTTGTTGTGGGCGAAAGAATCTCTGCTTGATGATGACACATTCTTTGACTTATTCGCATGTTTGAAAGGAGAAAGAGGGAGAAAGTGAAAGATGTCTTTTACTGTAAGTATTCTATAACCTCACTCATCCTGAAATGATTAATTAAATTTTACATAGGTATTCTTTAAACTCATGCTGTGTCCCAATTCGCCAACTCATACTACGCCCTAAATGTATGCACTGTTTGTGTGAAGAAAAACGACATGCTTTTGAGTGTGTAGCAGAATAGTAGGCAAGCTTTGATACTTCGTCACAATTGCATCTTTAATTGACACCTCTGTCGCTTATAAACGAAATATCACACTCGTAGCCGTGCGATATGGCCCTATATCAGCATGGCTGTCATTGTCTGTGGCCTCGTGCCTATGGCCTAATCACAGCCATGCTGATATACAGCCATATCACAATCCTACTCATGTCATATTGCTCATTGGTAAATATGAGTAAATGATGATAGAATTTCCATTTATGGGTTCAACGTTCCCTTTAACAGACAACTGGAATTGGAATCGGACATGGTCACGATCTACAGGATCATTATGATAAATATTGAAACTTGAAATTATTCAAATGATTCAAACAAAATAAGGAGATCAATCTAAGCAGGTAATTTACAATCTAAGAATAATTATAGTGTGATTTTTCAGTTGAGAGCTGCTGGTCACAGTTGACCAGCCTTTTTATCCAGAGTCAGGCAAGCTGAACAAACAGCAAGAGTCTATCTCTAAACACACACTTTTATACATGCTTACATGCACAAACATGTGCATCTGTACACATGTCACTGAGACCACAATACAACAGCACAATTTGCATCCCTTCAAGAGCAATTAAACCTGAAAAGGACCCAAACCACCACCTGAGATGTTAATATGTTTTACTGAAACGCCAGGAAAGAGTCTCAAACCTCAAGCTCCTCGGTTTCAGATCTCAGATCTGAAGGAGAATGATGCTGTTAAATGGAATTGCCATCTTTAACCTGAGGGGAACTGTGGGATAGAGTGGGCGTAATTCCTACTGAAAGATTTACTCTGTAAAGAATTCACTGTATATCAACACTGAATAAATGGTTTATGCTCTCTGGCAGGAGATGATGGAAGGCGTTTGTGGGCGATCAGGAAAGCCCAGATAATGAATTATAAAACGAATTATATAAATTATATTAATTATGATTAATAAATATCAAACCCTAAATGTACAGCTTAAAGATTAACATTGCATATAACATTTCAGCGAGACAATAAAACCAGCCAAAATATTTAAGACGCACACAAGTGATGTGGATGTGTAGAACTTCTAAGCGGTTGAATTCCATGAGTTTTTGTAGGATTGCGTCCCACTAAAAAGTCTTTAATATCTCACGATGACAGGATTTATTATAGGCCTTTATGATTTTTTTATGGCTGATTCCAACTGCTGATTAATGGGGCGGTTCCGATAACGGCAATTTTTTTTGTTGTTGTTGTTTAAGCTAATTTATTTGTTGTATATTTGCTACATTACAGGCCAAACTGGCCAAAAATATCTGTAGGCATTTGAATTGAAAGGCAACCAAAGCATTTTAAAGCAACACCATGTAGTTTTTCAACCTTCATAATATATTTCCAAGACTCTTGTGATGGTACATCGACTTACAGTAGGTTGAATGACACGTCTGCCATAGCCTGACGGGGTCTGTATCGCTTTTACTGGCACTACGGAACTTCGGGGTTCGGGTAGTAACCCGAGCACAAAAAGAACTACAAAATTCGACTGCTTTACGGCATACCTCACTTCCCCCTCACCCCCACCCCCCATTTCCTCAAATTCGGACGTGAGAGCCCAACTAGCATTTGTTTCCCGGCTGGTATAGCGTGTGTATGTTGTTGTCGTGGCCGAAGCAGCAACGAAACCGAAGGCAAAGGTTTTGTCGGAGGAGACTAGGAAGAGAAAAAGGCCGGATGAGGATCAATATTGGTCCAGTGTTCGCTCGCTGGCGTGAGCTAAAGGAGGAGGAGGGGTGCCCGATCGATGCTGACTTGGCCGTCATGCTGTTGGACTAGTAAGTATATTAGGGCTGCCCGATTTGGGGAAAATGTCATATTGCGATAATAGAGGTCAATATTGCGATTGCGATATGCGATATAATAAACAAATGGTTTCATGAGTCAACTTGCTTGGTTCTCAAGGAAAATAAATGCACACACAGATTAGTGATAATCTGCCTAAAGAAAAAAGTTCTTTAGTCAAGAGCAGTGAGTGTTTTTCTCTGTTCCCTTTGTTCTTTGATTAACTTTAGCGACAGATATAATTAGTGGCTACTATGTACTGTCCCTTTAAGACCAGCTGCTGCTGTCAGAGATGCGGATCTCACACGCCTCATTCTCTCACGAGTCACAACTCTTCACGTTCATCATAAGACTGCTCTTATGTTATGAAGATACTCGACAAAAAGACATTTTGGCATAATTGTGTATGTTATTGTTTGTTTAAGCTCGAAAGAGAACTGTATTCTGGCATGCTGTTTTGTGCGCACGCACGATATTAGCGCGAGCCTTTCTGTGTGTCACAGTCAGGATATTCACAGGCAGCGCGTTCATTTTGGCATAACGTACATGTGTGTTGTTCATTCTACCGCGAAAGAGAACTTGATACTGGCGCGCTGTCTGTACGATACTGGAGCGCGTCTATCTGTGGGTCGTGTGTGTGTGTGTGTGTGTGTCAGGAGGACATTCACTGACAGCGCGTTCTTTTTTGTCTTATCGCGCATGAATGGTTTAAAAGCATTTGCATGAATAAGAGCGGGATCATGTAACAACACTATAGCCAAAGGATTCCAAAAATTAACAGATGCTGCGTTAATTGCGTTAACAGCGCTAATTTGTTTACATAAGTAAGCCTATGTCTAAATGGCGTTTACAAGTTTGGTAGGGGCTACATTCTTGCAAGTAAATAATACATAATACAATAATACTACTAACTAGCCTAATGACTGCAGGCTGATAGTCATGTTTGTTTATTGGTGAAAGTGTCTTGCCTCAGGCTATAATGCAAATCGATTTTTCAACTTTGCAGATTCATCTACGGTAGCTTGATATTATAATATTGACCATATATGGCTATTACCTACCACACAAACATTGAATTGAATTAGCATATCCATTCTGTAAAACAGTAGCCAATAGGCTACTATAATGACGCTGGCTTGTAAACGTGAGCTACGCGATCTTTTGGCGTTTGAAAAGAATAAAACCCATGAAATTATATTCATATGACATGCTGAAATATATGCCACTGTACCTGGGATGAAGACATTTCACACGCAACGCAGGCAGTCTGCCCAAGACGTGAGAACTCCTTCTGCAGAGTTCGGGGGTATCGGCTTGTCAACAAATGCACGTGTATCCCCTGGTGTAACCATGACAGTAGTAGAAGACAATACTGTTTCCCAACTGTAGGGGGACCCCGAGAGCAAAGCTTACATGGTGTTGCTTTAATCACAATCCAAACAAAGATGCTACATACATGTAGCATGAACAGTTGTTTTTTATTTTCAATTTTTGTAGTTCAATTTTTAGATTGTATAATTTTAAGATTTAAAGCTAAAGCTTTGTGAAATGATGCTACATAAAACATACATGCACAAATCAAATACAGCAGATGGACTGAATGAAAATACATATTCACTCTCTGTCAGTAGGTGGCGCTTAAAAATGCCATCGACACTTTTTTGAAGACCTCACCCCGAATTCAATAATATTGAAATATTTCTACCAATATTTCGAGCACCACAAACAGTGAGCTTGCTGTGCCTGGTACAGTATTATCTCTGCGTTTGTCTTTAGCGTGTCCCGTCTCTGGCCTGTCCTGTTTACAGACTTCGTAATATTTCCACACAAAAGACATTTTGTAAAACTTTTTGTGATTAAAGATAAAATAAAACAAAATGAGTTATGAATGATCTGTAGTTCCTGGTTAAACCTTATTGCTTACTGAGGTTGTGACTTTAGTACATTACCGTTCATAATACAGCTTAATAATGAAATATTTAGTTTACACGTTAGGCTGGACTGAAGGTTTGTGCTTTGTGCTTTTTCACTCTTTATGCTATCTGTCATACTCTGTCAAAACTCTTGAAAATTCAAACTTGTTGTCTAACAGGAAAACAAAAAAACAATGTATTTTCAAAACCCTCCTTTGTCATCAGACTCTCTATAGGCCCATCACATAATTAAACCTGAACTTGTTTTTACTTGAGTCTTCGCTGAAGGGACTGTTGATTGGTGACAGCATAATTACAGGTCATAAAACAAATTGAAATATTTCATCAGAATGAGACGCATCTCATTAGAAAACACACATTCCACGCGGCTGTCAGGTTTTGGCTGACACGCAGGATGCAATACGATGATGTGATCCTTCAGGTTACGGAGACCTCTTTTAACCCGTGTACGATTACAAAACACACTTCTTCATATCCCTGGTTTAACGTCATCGCAAAACAGATGTTAACTTCAGCCCTACTGTAATTCAGCAGACACCCACCTCTCTAACTCTCTACACACAGTCCACAAATTCACACACAGATAAAATAAATAAAAACTGTGTGTGTGTGTGTGTGTGTGTGTGTGTGTGTGTGTGTGTGTGTGTGTGTGTGTGTGTGTGTGTGTGTGTGTGTGTGTGTGCGCGTTTGAGAGGAAGAGAGAGCGGTACATACATCCGTACATAATAAAACAGATTTTGTGGTGAAAAACATGGAAATAATCTGTCGTTTTTATCCTATTGTTTACTGTATATATTTGCCAGGTCAGTGTCGTTGTGGGTTTTGGTTCTTTTGCTGTTGTCGGCTTTTAAGGACCTTTGGAATAACTGAAATCATTTGGCGAAGTGATATGGAACTGTAATGGGGTCAAGACCTGCCTGGAACTACTTTAGCCGTGCTTTACCCTGAAAATAATTACACACCTAAGAACATACATCAACCAATCAGATTCAAGCATTCAACACCCTCTTAATACATTCCAGCTTTGAAAAGTTATTTTATAATAGCTATATTTTATAATTTTATAATTATATATTTTATAATAGTCTTTTTGGTAAATAACATTTTCCTTTTTAATGAAAGATGTATATACATTCAATTCTAAGACTAGCATAAAATAAAATAAAATAATACAATTAAATAAAATAAAAAAACAATATATTTTATATTATTTAATTCCATACTAAGACAAAATGAAATAAAATAATTATTATATGTAATATTTAGTAATAACTTTTCTAAAGAAACCAGGAAATATTGGCATATCCAGTACTAATCTGGAATTTTGCAATCAGGCAATTATATATTATAATTATATATTAAAATATATTAATCCTTGTTCACATACTTCATTAAACTTCTACTGAGGTACTTTATTTAAACTTCTACTGTCGTAGACTACATAGTTCTGGGGCCGTATTCACAAAGCATTTTATCTTACCACTAGGAGTACTCCTAAATCACACTAAAAGATTTTAGCTAGGAGTTTTCTCTTAAAAGTTATTCACAACGCCTTTCAGACCTACACTTAGTAAAGAAAAATGACAACTCCTAAACTAAGAGTGAGTCTTCGTTGCTATGGATGACGTCATTACTCATGCACGAGCTTGACTGAAGTGACCACCTTGATTGGCTGATGATTGTAACGCGGGAATGATTCCAAACCCCTCCCCTACGATGATGAGTGACAGGTGACAGGTCTGAGAATGCGTGCGCTACACAAGTAGTGCGAAGGACGGAAGATGATGAATAACTGAATAAATAGCCTAAATGAATAAAGAGTAAGGCAAAACAAATAGCCTAGTACCCTAATGAAACATATGGATTGATGCAATATCTTTGCAACATTATTGAATTAATCTGTCACTATATGCCTCTGCCTACGTTTGCAAGGAGAAGAACATTTTAATTTGATTCAAAATTAAACGTTACAATTAGTTTACATGCAATGAGTAGCCTAGTTTTGGTTGTTGTTGGTGCCGTTATTGGATCCCTAGTTATGCCTACAATGCTAAATTGTTCCCTCGCGATTGGAAGCTCCTGTAGCCGCCGCGTACGCATTTCAAAACATCGCAACGTGAAATGCCACAAAAAGCGGTTTGTGAATAGGTCTTAGTGAGTTAGGAGTCCTCTCGACTTCTTTTAAGCTGTCCCAGGCTTAGGTGCTACTTTTAGGGCTAAAATGCTTTGTGAATTACTCTTAGTCAAAAAAATTAGGAATCCTAAAGTTACGAGTGACACGCCCATTATTTTTAGGAGTTGCTCCTAAATTCACCAGTTAGGAGCTACTTTTAGCCTTAAAATTCTTTGTGAATACGGCCCCTGGTCTGTTCATCATGAAATGCAACAAAACCCTGGATGGATCTGGCTACACCTCTCAGACTGCAACACCTCCATTTGCCATTTAGGCTGCTGAGTAGTTATGCAGATTGGCTCTAGTGCCATCTGCTTAACCAAACATATTGACATGAGGAGAAGAATTTCCATTCCTCCTCTCCCTCCCTCTGCTTTTTTGTGTGTTTTTTTTTAAATAAACACAGCTCTCAAAACAAAATCTGGAAGCGGTGGTCATGGTCACGATGGGGTCTATAATGCATTAGGTCTTTTAGCACACCAAATCTGCTGAAACACGAATGAAAAATGAGTCTGTTTTTTGCTACTTTCATATGACTAGAGAAAACAGATGAAAGAAGAGTGTCCTAATGGTCAGCAACCATCACTAATGCGTCCAGTGCTGCCGGTCTGTCTTTGAACATTACGGGCAAACGTATATCATAAAGACAATTTAAATATTCACCACCTGACCAATCACAGTGTCAGATGTTCATTCTGAATTCTGATGACTCTTAAATTGTCTCGCAATTATTTAAATTTATCTCCACTTGACATACTCAACCAGTTGCATTAGAAATCGGCCAAAACAAAAGTTTTATTTCTGCTTGTCTCTCGCTATTTAAAAGCACAAAAGAGAGGCCACGGCAAAAAGTAACTCGCACACCTCCCATTGTTTGTCTTCGAATTTCCAATTAGCATGTTAATTAGAATCAGTGTGTCCGTGAAGCGTCTGTCTTCATCATCCGCATTAGGAGCCGAAAGGATGTGCCACTCATTTCCTTATATCTACACCATCATAGCCACGGCAAAACAAGCTGTCCATCACAGCGCTTGTGAAATCGCCTTCCAAGCAGTTTTACTTTGTGAATATAAAACGTACATTTTATGAACCCTTTTGTGTTTCCCCGCAGCTTTAATCGCACTTTTCAGACACGTCTCGTCCTTCTGCAAAGCCATTGAGGTTTCATGCGCTCGCACACAAATATTCCCAAAATTACAAAGCTTCCCCTGTCAAAACCAGACTCGGTACATGATTTCAATTTACACTTCATTATGACATCACATAACATAAAGAGTCCGACACCATCTGAAGCCTTTTCCGCCATAAAGCTGAATATAAATGGCAGTCATGCCTGTCCATTCCTTATTGTGGCCAATTGCTGCTTTGGTTCGTGCTCATAAAAACAGCTTCTAAAGCGTATTTAGGTTGTGCTCAGAATTATACAGTATATATAATAATAAAAGACCTAGTGTCCTGAAAGTGCAGCCAATTATGTGTGACCGTCGAGTGATCTAGAAGGAGTGTGACGGGATTTGACATGATGAAAGCTACTGTAGCACTGCTCACCAAAAGTCAAAAACAATTCCATTTTCAAAGACATGCTGATGGAATTCCTTCTCTTATATGGCTTAGCTTTCAGGGGCAACTAGATTACAGAAGTCTGAAAAGCTATACTCCTCCTCAGTGTACAATCTCTTAGCTTTGACAAGCAGGCTAACACTGCACCACTAGCATCAGAGCAAAATAATGATTGCTTCCCAACACTCCTACAGCCCCATCTAGTAACCATCCAGCCAGTAATATTTAGCTAATATCTAAAAAGCTAATAAACAAGGTTGAGGCCTAGCCAGGCTTACCTGCTAGAAAGGAAGTCAAGTTTCCATCTGCAAAGAATCACGTCAACAATCTTGTAGAATCCTAAGCCCTCCAGTGTATAGTTGTCATTTCCTTTTGTAAGTATTTTTCTAGATGTTATCCATGTTGTATGTCTCAATGACATGCAAGCAAACAACAAAATAAAGGATTTCAAAAAAAAAAAAAAAGGTATTCACTTCCTTCCTGTCACATGAGGCTGTCAACTTCCTACTCCTGCTTCCAGGAAGCATGGCGAAGGCAAACCCTCCCAAAGAAAGGCAATTTTCATGTTACTAATAAGTATTTTTTGTTGACATATATCTACATAATCATGAAGGTCTCTAGAATCATCCAAACAAAACAAATCTTACTAGAGATCTATAGTTTTTTGTATACTTCAAAAGTCAAAAGTCCAAGTGGCATCTATAGTTGCCGGTGGGCAAATGCCTTGTAAGTACATATATCATGGAAAAATTGGGTGAAAATTGGATAATCATAATATAACATTATTGAAAAACAGATTTTTTTTTTTTCAGTACAAAAAATGCCTAAACTTTGAAAAAAGTAACTTTTATTGTTATTATTGTGATTTCATTAAATGTAGCTATGAATACAACTGGAAAAACTTGTGAAATTATGTCTTTCAGTTAGTCAAATAGCAAATAGTGGAGCTCTGCAGCCATCTACTGGTTAAAGTGATAATTTGTTACTTTTAAAACTGCATTTTCCAAAAGATGGGCAAAAATCTTACACTAAACCATGCCTAATTATCCATGTTATTCCCATGAATGAAAGTTAGAAATGTGGGTCAAAAAGATCCCGAACAGCGCACAATGGTTAAGACAAATGGATTTGTTGTTTGTTGTGTTTTCATATTCAAGAGATTATAAGCTAGATGCAGCTTTTTTGGGTTTGCATCTAATCTTCTTCAACTTTTATACATAATACATTTGTTTATGAATAAAGATTGATCTGTTGAAAGCAGTTATTTTGAGATAGATGCCAAATGTTCTCCTCCTATTCATATTTGACATTGAGGGGGTGCATACAACATATTTGCCCATCGTTGCCGCACATTCAAATACAATTTTCAAGAAATTAAGAAGAAAAAAAACCTGGGGAAAATAAATGCACAACATTTTCACATAGGACACTAACACAACTATATGCATGAAACCATTCAGAAAAATGCTAATGTTAATCCATGGTTTGACCCCTGTTTTTGGTGAGTATTGTTCAATTTACATACCTCATCTTTAAACCTTAAGGTAAAAATTATACTGCCCCTAGTGTCAGATAAGTAGAATGTCAAGACCAAGTCAAATTATCTTAACACTACATATTGTACACAGCAGTGAGTAAATGTAAGTAGTTCAGGTACTTAAAGGGATAGTTCACTTTGAAATTAATTTTTGATATGTTTTAGCTTACCTCAAGGGCATCCAAGATGTAGGTGTCTTTGTTTCCGCAGTAGTTTCAATTTTGATATTTTTAGGTCAAACCGTTCTTGTCTGTCAGTCATATAATGCATGTCGATGGTCACTGGCTCAAAATAGATGTCGCCTTGGCTACTGCAGTTCATTGGAACGAAACCGTAGCCAAGGCGACATCTATGTATATTTCTATACCCGCCCGCGCCGTCAGATCATTTGGACGTGTGCTGTTTTCAAGATATAACAACGATATAAATACTGTTCGTTTTCTCACACAAACCGCTCGTTTCGTGTCTTAGGCCATCAATGTGTACTTATGATGGGGAATTGTTTCATTTGGACGATGGGGAATTGTTTTAATTTGGACTCTGTGCTTGTGTTTTGAGACAGTGACCATAGACCTGCATTATATGACTGACAGACAAGAACGGTTTGACCTAAAAATATCAAAATTGAAACTACTGCGGAAACAAAGACACCTACATCTTGGATGCCCTTGAGGTAAGCTAAAACATATCAAAAATTAATTTCAAAGTGAACTATCCCTTTAAGGATCTGTTTAGCTTCTTTGTATATTAGCACCTTTTACGCTCTACTTGACTGCATTTTTTATGCCAAATATATGTGGTGAGTAAAGCAATCACTTGTTACATTTTGCATGGCACCTAACTTCTTCTGCAACACTTCATTTCGGCTGCAAAAGAAGTGATATCGCCATCTACAGGGGATTGAAGGTACTACATCTTGTCTGTTTTGCCTTTATTTGCCTGTTGTGTCGACCTCGATTTATTCCAATATTGAGGTGTTCAGTTATTATAATTGCTCTCCACACAAATTGACTGTTTCTTGTTTTTTACTGGCGTGTCTCTTTGGGGCCATTTACACCACAGTGTTTTCAACTAAAAACAGAAAACTTTTTATGTGTTTTGGCCATTTTGAGGGCCTGAAAACAGGTATCAAAGTGTACGTTTTTGAAAACGATACCGTTATCGTCTCCGTGTAAACTACAAAAACGCGCATTTGTGAAAACACTGACGTAATGCGCATGTGTATTATGGCTGCGTTCCAGTCCAAAATTGTCATGCCCTACACTCGCTAACTTCCCTCCGTCTCGTTCACTCGGATGTACGTCATTGCTTACGTTGCACGAGTGCCCACTACTGGCGGAAACTGCAATGGGCTGAATTGGAATATCCTAACCCCTTGATCACTTGGAATCAGCTATGGAGTTGATTTATTATTTATTTATCTTTTCCCTTTAAGAATTTGTTTAATGCAGCATCCAAATGTTTATAGGTGTGTTTGGATTGTTTTAAATAAAAAAAATTATAATTAATATATCATAGAGTTGTTTGTTGTGGTGGTGATTAGACGAGATCTGTGGTGACGTCACAATCGTACTGCATTGTGGGACATATAGGTGCCTGAAGTGTAAATATGAAGTAGACTAGCTCCCTCGGTCAAGGGAACGAGGGTCTGTCCAATATAAACTTCCCTCGTCCACTTCACGAAGTGGAACACACTTCAAAATGGCGGCAGGAATTCCCCCGAGGGAAAGTGCTTAGGGAAGTTCGCAAGTGCGTGTCTAAAAGTGGACTGGACTATGTGTTCAGTCTACAGGAGTGTAGTGTTTCTTTACAAAGTGACATCGCCAACTACTGGCCTGGCATAAATAATACAGAGTTTTTAGCCGTTTTCACGGATCAGTGTGAACAGTGAACAGAAGAAAAAACTTTTCCATTTATAGTACATCTTTGTCATGTAAATGTACTCTCAAGCTGCATTCACACTACCAGCGAATTTATATTTATGATGTTAATAAATGACATTCATGGATGTTATTCCATGTTGTAGACAACAAATCAGTTTCCTTGCCACTACAAACAAACATTTCGGAAGGAAAAGACTAAATATACAGTAAATGGAATCAATACATAAAATGCTTAATATTAAAGATGAACGAGAAACAGTGAGTGCTCTTTGCTCCACTGACTTCACTTCTATTAGTTGCTGCTCCCGAAATTATCTCTTCATTTGAATAAAGTTAAAGATATCCCAAATTTGTCGAGTGGCTGGACACGACTACATCCTGTCGTCAACACCAGGAAAAGGTGCATTGAAGGAGACAGCGAGTCCATATGTGTGCGAAAATGAGGACACCTAGGGACTGTAAAGGAAAGCAAAATTTCCTTCAAAGGACTGCCTGATCTGGTTTTAACTCTGTAAGTTGTTTCCTGAGTAGACTTATGACCATATGACCCCCATCATATCCCAAGAGCCCCTGGGCCGCCCCCTTTCCCTAACGCGCTGCCTCTCTAGCCTTTAATTTATTGGCTGTCTCTCATCCTCTCATTCCACCTGTTTTTTCGCTCCTGCCCGAGAAAGTTTCTATTCCTCACATGATTCACTACCCGCTAACACCGAGGTCAAAT
This sequence comes from Rutilus rutilus, assembly GCF_951802725.1. NCBI lineage: Eukaryota > Metazoa > Chordata > Actinopteri > Cypriniformes > Leuciscidae > Rutilus > Rutilus rutilus. The sequence continues at coordinate 30,415,362 of NC_140223.1, forward strand.
TCCTCTCCGCGGAAAGCGTGAGAGAGAGTCCAACTATTAAAAACTGCTCTTGATATTTTATTGAAAAAAAAGGGATTTTTGAAGTCGATATATCAGTCTGTCACTACGTCTATGTCATCAACACCAGGAAATTGCACAGAGCACATTGTGTTTTAAAAAAAATATGCTGGTGATTAAAATTTTCCCAGTTGACTTGGTAAATGCAATTTTATTGAAAAAGCCGTTTGAATTCAATTGTAGAAAACTGGATTGGTTCCACAGATGTTGCGAGGTTCAGACTTCCTCAGTAAGTGGCTCTGAGCTCTGACCTTGTGGAGCGTACAGTAATTGAGATTCACAGCTCATTGTTAGCTAATTAAAGACACCTCAAACCTCCTGGAGCCCAGAGAGAGAGAGAGAGAGAGATTGAGAGAGAAAGAGCAGCAGACATGAACAGTGACCTCTAAATGAGAGACGGTGCATCTGGGTCCTTATTTTAATTAGCAGCTGGCCAATCACACAAGTCTTTATTATTCTAATGCTCATTGTCTATGTTTAAGACAAGACCACGCGTCGCTCACACACCTGCTCGAGCACACAGACACAATTATGGAAAGAATTACAAATTTACATGTAGTCAATATGACAATTGCACAAGGTTACATACAGGGATGTTTCTTTAACTATGGGCACTTTTGGCAAATACATATTTTTGTCCTCAATAAAATGTTCACAAATGATATTTCACTTGATTTACCTTCTATGCTTTCTTCGCATATCATGTTTCATAATGTCAAACTCACTGACAATGTTGTTTTCCTGGTTAGAAAAAAAAATATTTAATTGTTGGTCAAAATGACATTCAAGCTGAGGGACAGTCAAAATTTGAGAACAAATTTAAGTAATTTTCACTCTACTATATAGATATTGAAATGGATTCTGATTGTATATATATATATATATAGTATAGTATAATATAGTATATATCACATGATCCTTCATAAGCTGATTTGCTGCTCAAGAAACATTTCTTATTATCAATGTTGAAACCAGTTGTAGACTTGGAATTAAGCTTTTATCCCTGTTGTTGAATCACGAGATCTCTCATTTATTATTAATTGTCAAGACATAGGAGAGAAAGACAATTTACTAGAGAGATAATGTCTTCATGCCTAGCTTTCTCTTGACACAAAGGTTGGGCGTTTATATGCTGACCAAAGGAACTTACATTATCCTTACAAGGTAGAAAAGCATGTTGTTCATGTTTAAAATAGATGTATACATTATTATACACAGTTCTTTCTTATAGACTTATACTTCAGTCATCATTTTCATAGCCTCTCATAGGAGAATATATGCTACATTGCATGTCTCTGACATGTAATCCTCGCACACGTTTTCATGCTCACTCTGATTCATGCACTTCAAATTTCACAAAATACATAATACAACTGATTATGAATACTAATAAAGAATAATAATACTGAAAAATAATATTAAACAATAAAACTGTAGTCTTCACTTAATACTTTTGTGGAAACCGTGATAGATTTTTTTCTTAGATGAATAAAAGGTTCGAAAAAATAGCATTTATTTGAAATAAGACATATTTTGTAATAAAATGCAATAAAGTCTTTAAACAATAGAGACAGATTGGAAATTAGAGGAAGATTGCAACTACGAGCTTGTAAACCAAACAGCTCAAATGTGTCAGCACACACATCACATTTTCTAACATACAAAATGTATTTTCGAATTGAGAACAAGCAAACAGGTATAAGTGAAAGTGTAAAAAAGTGTCTGCTTTCATACTGTACACATCCGTAGCTGGAAGGACTAGGTAATGCAAGAACATTATTTAGGCGACCTTGAGAGAGTCAGTCGAATAGACATACAGTAAGATTTAATTATTACATCTGCCTTCATCCTTTATTCTTCTGCTTCACTCTCCTTAGCAAACACATTCCCGTGAGCTTTCACAAGCATAAGCGTGTCCGTTTCTTCACTTAGTGAGATAATATTGTTCCTCAACAATCACTGAAATTATGTTTTCATACAACAGCCACCAAGGGAAATAAAACCCACCTAACTTTAGACAGAACATTCTAGCAGAAGGACCAAATATTCACTCTGTTGTCTCAACAAGACCTGACAGCGAGGACACAATGTTTGTTTTATTTATCACGTCCACTCAACTTTCCCAGAGCACCTCGTCCTCTTTTCCCTTTGTGTTTGTCCTTTTGCAAACCACAAGCCAGAATTGTGTTTGTTTGTGTTCATCTGGTTAACAGTGCATTTGAGTTTACTTACAGGTTATGACAGCAACCTGCCCAGCTGCTGAGTTTGGCTGGCGTTATCGCTTTTAAAGGTGAGCTGTGCTCATGCATGTAATTGCAGCATAGCGCATGTGAGGCTAAATGGACGGTTTATGAGCGAGCATCATTAGACCGCACATCAGACACCACTTCCTGAACACTGATAGGTAATGGAAGGATGCTCATTTTATTTTCAAAAGCTTTCTGCTGTAGCGTAGGCATTAGTAAAAGAGAGTAGCATTATAAAGTAGAAAACAACACTGTGGTAAATCAAAATGAAAATGGGCCGAGGATAGATCCCTGAGGAATGCCACTGATAAATTTCACACATATCTGAGGTTTTCTTTTATAACACCATCCAGTGTTTCATTTTCAGTAGGTTTCTACCACTGTTCTCTAAGATCTTTATATCTTCACCAAAAATGATGTAGCAGTCATGTACAATTCCCCAACAGACCACTAGGGGCTGTGTCTCAATTTCATATACTGTATCAGAACAGGTGTGTGTGTGTGTGTGTGTGTGTGTGTGTGTGTGTGTGTGTGTGTGTGTAATCAAATATCAAATGTTAAAAATATATATGTGTATGGAAACCATCATACTTTTTTTTTTCAGCATTCTTTGACAAACATACATTTACAATGTTTCATGGGATAAGTACTTAATTCGCTATTAAGTAAGACACTAGTTCACTGTTTACTGATAAAACACTTTTAAAGGGTTAGTTCACCCGAAAATTAAAATTCTGTCAGTAATTACTCACCCTCATGTTGTCCCAACCGCGTAAGACCTTCGTTCATCTTCGGAACACAAATTAAGATATTTTTGATGAAATCTGAGAGCTGGCTCACTCCTCCATAGGCTTCCAGTGTGACCGAAACTTGCTGGCCCAGAAAAGTTATTAAAGAGATCGTTAATATAGTCCAAGTGACTCCAGTGGCTCAATCTTAAGTATATCAAGCGACGAGAATACTTTTTGTGCGCAAAAACAAACAAAAATAACGACTTTATTCCACTATTCATTTCCTTCTCTCTCGACCTCTAGTTGGTTCGCGTAGTGTTTTTGCGCAGCGCGTCTGTGTTACACGTCACCACGTAGGCTCACTATTGGTCGACGCCGGTCATGTGTGTGTTGCGTGATGACGTGCAACACAGACGCGCAGCGCAAAAACACTACGAGGCCCAGAGAGAAGGAAATGAAAAGTGGAATAAAGTCGTTATTTTTGTTTGTTTTTGTGCACAAAAAGTATTCTCGTCGCATGATAAACTTAATGTAGTGCCACTGTAGTTACTTGGACTATTTTAACGATGTTTTAATAACTATTCTGGGCCGGTGAGTTTCGGTCACACTGGAAGCCTATGGAGGAGTCAAAATTCTGTCAGATTTCATCAAAAATATCTTAATTTGTGTTCCGAAGATGAACGAAAGACTTACATGGTTGGAACAACATGAGGGTGAGTAATTACTGACAGAATTTTCATTTTTGGGTGAACTAACCCTTTAAACCACTAGTCTTTTATCTTTTTCACTGTTTTGTTTTTTACTTTTCAAATACTCTTTTTAAATATTTTTTTAGTCCAAATTAAAGTTTGAAATATGGTTGATCTCGGAGCTGGTTGAAATCCCTAAAGAGAAAATGAATTATCTTGACCTGTGCCACATGTTACAAAGGTAAATATCTAAGTATGTTATATATTGTTAAAATAGAATCTTGTTTTATGCTTCACCTTTTCCAAATCTGAACTTATATGCAGGATAGTGGACACAAATAAAGCATTTTGTGAAAATTTTTTCCAAAAGTACCAAGCTGTTTTCTGTCTTCTTGAAATGTGGACACCAGATGCTTGTTTTTTTAGAAACATAAGGATGTTGCTAAAAAAACAAAACTCATTGACCTTCTTGCATGTTAAAATAACAAATTATACTCTAAGTAAACTAAGTACAACTAAATAAAACTCCTCAGCTCATCTCCAACGCACCTGTGAATGAACGAGCACCTGACTCTGCTTTCACACCATCGTAGTTCGCAGAGAGAAGAGGTCAAGAAACAGATGGTCGCAAGCGTGAAACCACATGGAACCCCAATGTTGAAACTCAAACAACTCAAACCACATTGGGCCACATAGACAGTAACCAGCACATGATTTATGAAGCCTCCGGATCAACACAAGGCTGACCAGAGAACATTTGGTCCATGCACACATTTATAACAGAAACAACATGTAATGCCGTTGAATGAAACACTAAAATATCAGATTGAACTTAGATTTTAAAGAGACCGCATTATGGCCTTTTAAAAAGTCTTGATTTTGTTTTTAGGCTCTACTAGAATAGGTTTTCATGCTTGAATGTTAAAAAAAACATAGTTTTTTCACATTTTTGACATTGTTGCAGCACTCTACTCTGTCAGTAATGTTCTGTTTAGTTCCTGTTTCTAAGAAGCTCCTCCTTCTGAAATGCACAAAGTGCTCTGATTGGTCGGCTGGACCAGTGTGTTGTGATTGGTCAACTGTTTCCAGCATTTTTCAGAAATGTCACACCCCAAACCATAACCGCGAGTTTACTAACACACTACTAACTCAACTCAACCAGGCCTCGCCCCTTTATTCTGATTATTTAAATAAGGAATATTGAGATGTGTTCGTTCCCGGAAGAAAAATCAAGACAACAATTGAGGCGTTTCAGGGAGTTCAGAAACAGTACTTACTGATATAGAGAACAACTCGCTTTGGAGTGACTTTGTAACTTTACAGACCTATTTTGTGCTCAAACAGCAGCATTATACACACTAAAGGAAGTTGAAAATGTAAAAGCATAATAGGTCCTCTTTAATACCAAAATGCATTCTGCAAGGATATCTGGGATTCAGATCAGCAATCACCAAGAAGACTCTTTGGCAGTCAATCAACTTCACCACAAAGAGTGTACTGACAATCTTAAGAGTTGATAGTGTTCTGATGATAAGTACAGGCCTTCCATCCTCTGCACTTGCATCTAAACATCACTAATGGACATCTTAAGTGTACATGCTTTTACTGAGCTCTCACACGCTGCTCATCACTGATCACTCAGAAGAGCAGGAGGAGAATTGTATACAGCAGACCGCTCTGTTTGCTTCTGTACTGTCAACCAGTCATAATGAAACATTCAATGAAGAGTTTTATACCTCATTTGTAAAGCTGAATATAGTCAGTGAATTACCATTCAAAACACATTTTACTTGTATAATAGGACATTTCTGATTGAAACAGCATATTCAGAGAAAATAAAATGTTAGGACGGGACTGGTTTTATCTAGTGGAATAAAATTGGGGTACATTTTGAAAGAAATGAATTCTTTTATTCAGCAATGGTGCATTAAATTGAACAAACCTGACAGAAGAAGCATTTAAAATGTTACAAAAGATTTCTATTGCATGCTGTTCTTATCGGCTTCCACAAAAGTATTAAGCAGCACAACAGTTTACAACATCGATAATGATAAGAAATGTTTCTTGAGCATCAAATCATCATATTAGAATGATTTCTGAAGGATCATGTGACACTGAAGACTGGAGTAATGATGCTGAAAATACAGTTTAAAATATATTCAAATAGAAAACAGTTTTACAATATTACTGTATTTTTGATCAAATAAATGCAGCCTTGGTGAGCATAAAACATTTCTCTCAAAAACATACATTTTAGAGACAATAATGCCAGTTTTTTCCGTAACGTTTACTCTTCCAATGAAAATAGCTCCAAACAAAGCCAAAGTTCCTGCACTGAAATAAGGAAAATGCACACTTAAATGATAGGAGATATCACTTAAATAAACCTCTATTATATCCATCATAAATTCAGGGATTTTAAAATGTATTAAAACCCCTATAATGCTGATCAAAACTCCACTGAAGACATTCAACAGATGCAGAGAAAACCACTGCGCTACAAGAATAACAAAACAAAAAGAGGCCACAGGAATGCTCCAAAATGTGTGGGACTTAATATACACTCATGTACTGAAAAACATACTGTATGTGAGAAGTTAAGAGCAGGGCAGTTACTTACGAGACCTGTCCCCTTTCCATCTCCACCCACCCTTGTCTCTCCCCGGCTTGTCCCCATCCCAGCACAGCCCGAGTGCCGTCCAGACCCCCAGCAGCAGGAGGCTGATGGGTAACACCAGCCCTGTCCTCATCCCAGTACGTCTCCAGAGAGAAAGATCCACACGCGGCTTCACATCACATCCAGATAAGCCTCCAGCCTAGACGCTCCCAAAACCCTTCAGAGGTGTCGCTACAAACTGCACGCTGTTACTTTACCGCCAGAAGAAGATGAGTATCCCAGGTTCAGCGGTGCAATATTGATCTTTTCATCCCACCCAGTCACTCCAGAATATTTACTACCACACCAGCTCTCTAGACGCTCTCTAGCTTCGGTTCAAATCCAATTTGGACACAGAGGACTTGTGTGAAAATGAGAGTTGTCGTTGACAACAGCATGGCCAGGTGTCAGAGAGATATCGGCACACCGCTACTCCTCCGGAGAGCAGCGGTGGTCCCTGTTACAACCTCCCTTCCTCTCCTCTCCTCATCCCAGGCACCAGGGACAAGCTTCTGTTGATATGAAGAAACGGCAGATAAATCAAAAGTGGATGGCTGAGTCCTGCAGCCACAGCAACAGAGAGAGAGAGAGAGAGAGAGAGAGAGTGTGTGTGTGTATGAGAGAGAAAGTCAATTCAAGCTAACAAGTGGCAAACGTTCCATTAAGGCAGGTCTTGTCAGTCGAGTTACAGCTCCTCTGAAGTGAGACACTCGTACAGTAAAGCTCCTTACTGTCCTCCTGGGAAGCTCCTACTTAGAAATCAGAACTGCAATGTGATTTTGCTCGCAATATTTTCACGTCCTAGCAACAAAAAGTTTAAGCCAGTAAGATTTCATGCTTTTGAAAGTCCCACCATAGCTGTATTTATTTGATCAAAAATACAATAAAAACAGTAATACTGTGAAATATTATTACAATTTGAAATAACTGTTTTCTATTTTAAAGACCCCCTGTGGAGAAAGTCACGTTTTTAATGCTGTTTATATGTCTATGTGGTGTTTTAATTATGCTTTAAGACAAACAATGTGCAAATTCATAAGTCAATATCATTGCTGAGTATTTTCTCCTTAAAACTGCAGTTAACCGATTAAGACGCGATTGAAATCCCCCCTGTTTCCTATGTCACAAACATGTAACCAATCCCGTCAACATGTGAGCGGGGCTGTTTGATAACGTAGTCAACCCAAAGGCTAATCATATCAATTACCGTCCAACGCTGTAAAGAGTGATGCATAAAACACATCACCATTCTGATATATCAACTTGCAGACGAGCCTTCTTAATCTTCTGAATCAGTTCCTGGTTCAAACATATTTGGCTGAATTAAACCAGTATTTCCACTTGCCGTTGTGCAGCGTTTACTACAGTAAAGCTGAGCGAGTGGATCTCTGAGCTGGAGTGAGTGAGTGGAGGCGGGGCTCATTTGCATAATCATGGCTATGCATATACTAAATGAGGAAAGGGTGTAGAGTTACATTCAAGCTATTTTAAGGTATGAAAAATAATGCTTAAATATGCCATTTTGATTATCAAAGATGAGTTTTAAGGGACACAATTATTGACTGCAGGGGGACTTTAATAGCAATTAACTTTTTTGTTTTGTTTTGTTTTTTAACTTTCTATTCATAAATCCAAAGAAGAAGAAAAAATCTATCTTAGTTTCCACAACAATATGATCTTAAGGATCATGTGACACTGAAGGCTGGAGTAATGATGCTGAAAAATCATCTTTGCCATCGCAGGAATATTGCAGGAATGCGAAACAGGACAGATACGTATGTGTGTGTTTTGGTGAGTTTTAAATTATAGAGTGGTGTTTTTAAGTCTCTCCTGTATATACAGATACAGGCATACGCACACTGTTTGAATGAAAAAGTTCTGCTCATAGCTCACGCCTTACAGGGTTTTATCCAGAAATCATTTTTTGGTTCTCATAACCAGTTCTGGGAATATTAGTTAACCACTGGAGAACGTTCTGCATACATTCTTATTTTCGTTGTCATGCAAAAAAAAATGCATGACAACCCTGCTATTCCCTGATCCCCAGTACACATATGTTCCCAAAAATAACCAAACAGGAATCATATACTGACGTTATTCTGTGCTTTCTGGATAAACACTAAACCACATGCTATTATCTGCTTGAAAAAGTGTGATAAAAATCGATGTATTTGAATTTCCGCTCGTTACTTTGATCAACTGAAATGAATGGAGATGGACATCAACACCTTTAGATGGTGCTTGTTGATGCTCTAAGCCCTTTCTTCATTTATTGATAGATTGAAAATATGTGGAAAAAAGTAAAAGAGCTTGCATTAGCGGTTGATGAAGCCCTGCTTTGATGAAACTTTAATGATTACTCCTACCATGTAATTACTTTTATGAGGAAGCCAAGGACCCTACGGCCTACTTTGTTACCATAGATGCCACATTACCATTATAATGCCATTTGCAAGTAATAAAGCACTTTCAGGAACACACCAGTCTATGATGAGGGTGAAAAGAGAAACACTTTTTTTAAAAATCCAATGTTCAACAGAAGATAATCTTAGTTAAAACGGCATAAAAATTTACATATGCAAAATATACATATTCCATATATATATATATGAACCTTTAAACAAGGTGATCTGAAGTGAATAAATTCATAAATTGTATTTCAACCATGAACAACTGTTCAGTGTTTTTGGCAGGACATCACCTACTTTGGATGTAAAATGTGTCTTGTAGGACCAAAAAAAAGCCTGGAAGCAATAAGTAAAACAGCACTGGGCTGTGGCCTCCCTACAAAAGCTGTTGAGTTATTCTTCAGTTGACCTTGTCCACAATTGTGATTTAGAGTCACTCATTTGCCAACACACTCACACTCACAAAAAGAGCGAATGGAACTCCAGCGTCTCCGCCCTGCCTTCAACCTCTTCCTCTGCTTTTACAATCCATCATCTGAGCTGTAAAAAACATATATATGGCCTCACCAAACGTGCATTAACCTAAACTCTGTGATCTTTATACAGACAACATTTCTAACAAAGAGAACAAAAAGTGTGTGTGGGGTATATATATATATATATGATTTGTTTGAGCGGCGCCCTCTACTGGACAGGGGTAAATTTGCATTTCCTTCAGCCTGAGGCTTATTTATTTCTCTTTCGGCTTGAAAGGGCCTTTACATTTGCCAATTTTTTTTCTAACAAGCAAGCCCAGCCCAGGTGAAAGAGGCTGTATTATGTCCTTTTACAAAGTCTTGATTTTGTTTTTGGGCTCAACTAGAATAGGTTTTCATGCCCGAATTATCAAAAAACACCCAATTGTTGTGCATATTTGACATTGTTGCAGCACTTCTCTTCCCAGTCTGTCAGTAACGCTCTGTTTAGTTCCAGTCTCTATGAAGCTCCTCCTTCTGAAAAGCACAATGTGCTCTGATTGGTCGGCTGGACCAGTGTGTTGTGATTGGTCAACAGCTTTGAGCGTGTTTCAGAAATGTTACACCCCCAACCCTAAACTGTGAGTTTCAACACACTATAACTCAACTCAACCAGGCCTCGCCCCATTAGATAGCGTATGTTAGCGTAATATTGTGACGTGTTCGTTCCCAGAAGAAAACTCAAGACTACAATTGAGGCGTTTCAGGGAGTTCAGAAACAGCGTGCACTGATATAGAGAATAACTCCCTTTGGAGAGACTTTTGCTCTGTAACTTTACAGACCTATTTCATGCTCAAACAGCAATATTACACACTAAAGAAAGTTGAAAATGTTAAAAACATAATAGGCCCTCTTTAAATAACAAAAGAATAGATCCCATTGTCTTTAATCTGCAAATATGAAAATGTGACTGATTAGTAGCCTATACAGTGAAATTTTAGAGTTACAGAAGATTCACTCATTTTCAAAATCAGAAATTACACAACTACCATGTGTATAAAAGTTGTGGATTAAATAACCAGTGAAATGTTACTAAAAAAAGTGTTTGACAGGAGAGGGCCTGCCATCACAACCGATATGCCCCGGGGAGCCCACACTACACTTGCTCTGTTCCCCCCAATCAATCAACTGTACCCTCCTCTGAAACGGATCCAGAGAGCCCGAATCAATTCACAGCTGATGTGGGCTGAAGGTTAATGCATGCAAGACCAGGCAAACAGCAGCCATTACTCATGAGGTGAGCGGGGTAATCATGAGGCTTGTTAGATTATCACGAGCTGCTTTATAGTTTGCCCTACACAACGCCTTTCTTCTTCATTTAGAGACAAAGAGACGGGTCACCTTTTTCTTTTCATACATTCTGTAAAAGTAGAAGGTATACGAACATGAAGACCTGGCCTCCAGATATCATAGTTTGAGCATTTACATGGTTCATTTACGTTTTCAGAAAAACTTTTTTTAAATAGATAGTATGTGACGAAATTACAATAAAATTTACTTTATATGGTAAGGGCTTTACTCACAGATAAACACAGCAAAACAAAACACAAGTAATTATATTTAAGGTGTTATTGTTAACTAAAACTAAAACTATAAATAAAATTAAAAAATTAAAAAAAAACATTTTGTGTAATTGAAATGAAGCTAAAATTGAACTAAAATTAAAAATTAAAAAATCATCAGATAATATTAAACTGAAATAAGTACTAAAATTACTTAAACTAAAATAGACATAAAAAAATAAAGCAAAATAGAAATTACAACCAGCACATAACAAAATTACTAAAATAACATAATTATATGAATAAATAATAAAAAATAAAAAATTAAGCAAATTCATATCTGTCCAGTAGAGGGCGCCACTCAACAAACCTTTCAGCTGTGCTGCTGTTTTGGATCACAGAAGAATCCTTCAGGAGAATCTCTTACTCGCAATTGTGATGTTTATCTAATGTCAATTTTGCTTATTAGTATGGTTGAATTTGATCATAGTATGTCAGCATTGAAGACATTGGTTAATAAAGTGAGATTAAATACACAAAGTATATTTCTGTAATTTAATATTTAATTATTGCAGGTTTCCGTAATATTCTGGGTTTTCATTGCACTTATTTGATTCATTATGAGGAATACTGAATCTCTTTTTGTGCAAGTGAGTAAACGAGTAAATGCATGTTCAAATTTAGTCTAGATCTACAATAATCATCATGTTCACACACCGTCTCTGCGCTCACTCACGATTTCTCTCAACATGGGGACAGGAGAGCTGTCAGGAAAACAAAGTAACTTGCATTACTTATTTGAAAAAGATATTTTGTAGTAAAATTAAAAGTAATGCATTACTTTACTGGTTACTTTTCAAAAAAGTAATCTGATTACTTAAAGGGATGGTTTGGAGTAAAATCAACCTAGGGTCCTTTGCACCATGACCTCGAGCCAAACACCCCCCCAGAAGCCTTTTTTCCCTTGGTTGAACATTGTTAAAGTTAGAGCTCATTTAGAGAAATCAGCCGGATGGTTTAGTGCAGGCGCTAATGGATCCAAGGTTGTATCTCGTAAACTACCCCACTAATAATGCCCAGAATGGTACCAAACTTCTACAGTAGTATAAATAGGTTCTGTACTCATAAAACAAGGCATTGGAAAGTTTGTAAGTACATCAGGAGTTTATTTAAATAACACTTGCCTGACGGCTCATGCTACCGCTAACCCGGACGCCGACGTCACTTCACTGAGTTGAGAAAAGCGATGCATAAGGATGTAGTGTAACGAAGTGTTGACAAATTAGTGTTAACTAATAATTGTTATAAACTGGTACTACCAACAAAATATTAGTGCATTCCTGGAACTGGGCGTCGTTACACTACATCCTTATGCATCGCTTTCTGCCAGGACTTTTACGTGCTTTTCTCAACTCAGTGAAGTGACGTCGGCGTCCGGGTTAGCGGTAGCATGAGCCATCAGGCAAGTGTTATTTAAATAAACTCCTGATGTACTTACAAACTTTCCAATGCCTTGTTTTATGAGTACAGAACCTATTTATACTACTGTAGAAGTTTGGTACCATTCTGGGCATTATTAGTGGGGTAATTTACGAGATACATCATTGGATCCGTTAGCGCCTGCACTAAGCCATTCGGCTGATTTCTCTAAATAAGCTCTAACTTTAAAAATGTGCAACCAAGGGAAAAAAGGCTTCTGGGGGGGTGTTTGGCTCGAGGTCATGGTGCAAAGGACCCTAGGTTGATTTTACTCCAAACCATCCCTTTAACTCAAGTTACTTGTAATTCATTACCCCAAATACTGGCCATAGCAAACCTTTCTACTCAGAATGTCTAGATCAGGGGTGTCCAAACTCGGTCCAACCACTGTCCTGCAGAGTTTAACTCCAAGTTGCCTCAACACACCTGCCTGGAAGTAAAAGTAAGTTCTAGCAAGAGCTTGGTTAGCTGGTTCAGGTGTGTTTAATTGAAGTTGGAGCTGAACTCTGCAGGACAGTGACCATGCAGGAGCAGGACTAGACCCCCCTTGGTTTAGGCTAAAACACCTCAACCATAAACAAAGTAGGATCGTTCCTTCAGAGGTTTGAAAAAGGAGATCGTGAAGCATGGCGGGCTTGAGACTGATGACTCGCCGTGAATGAAGTGATGAGGAAGAAGAAGTGTAAAACTGATGAATACTGCCTCATCCGCTGTCTCGTAATAGAGCCAGAGCTTGACGAGAGACTGCGCTGTGCACACGCCGGCAGATTTATACTGCCTTCTCTGCATGAGCGGACGAAGAACGGATAGTTAGCATCTCTCTTTACTGTTCTGTACTGGGTAAGAGTAATTACAGCTGGAGGACGTATCTGCATCTACAGGAAGCTAAACAGATTTACTGCTAATACACTCTCTCTTCTCCCCTGTGAATATATTCTGTGAGACTGTGTTTACTTGCTAAAACTAGTCACAGTAATAAAGAAAAAAAAAAACATTTATCATAAATTATTCCAATAAGCTTTTTTGTCCTGTCTCAGTTTAAATTGCTTTGTGCGCAATTTAATTTGACCAGCCGAGGGCGATGTTTCAAAATTTGTATTATTTCATTATCATATTCACATTTTTACCCCATGAAAAAAACTACATTATAAACATAACAAAATCTACTATTAGGACATTACAATGTTGACATCATTATCAGGACAATTAAAAGCCCCTAACACCCCCATATATATAAAAACTATAATGCATAACTAGCATACAGACTTCCATATTAGTGAATAGGTGATGGGTCTTAACAGCAGATGACATATTATTTGTGCAAAATGCATTTTACTGTAAGAGATTCAGCCACGAATGTTTAGACCAGCAGAGGGCAGTGTTGAGACATAGTGAGCAGTATAACAACAATCCCACAGGACAGAACAGAAAACCTCAAAATAAGAGTCCACAAACTTTTTATGTAAGGATTACTTTTTTGCACACATTATGGATTTCTGCACCGCACCAAAGGACCCCTGACACCTGTGTGATGTAGGATGCATTGCTAAAAAGAGCCAGTGTTTGAGGAGACAGTAGCTTTTAGGGGGGAAATCTGCATTGTAGTTTTACATGAGAGTGAGACTATTCAAAAAAAAAAAGAATAATTAACTTATTTTAACAGATTTATATCAATATATCCACTGTCACAGAGAGCAGGAGATATCTCTTTTAACTCTCTGAATCTTTAGATATGGCTGGGCAAAAAAAAAAAACACTTCAGTGAACCTTTTGCTCCCAGTCGAGCCTTTCAATTGCAAATGGCTCTTCAAAAAGCTCTCTTTGAATGAAAATGCCTTGGGTTCCTCAAAGAATCATGCTCTCTAAGGCATTTTCAATGACTGTGTGTTCTCTGAAAAACTTTTCAGTCAATCATACAGGGTCAATGAAGTTCTTCAGCGCTACTTTTCCTCCCGTCTACCATTTGCAGTTGTCAGTCGCCTTTGGACCAGTAGATGGCAGCATCTCATTGGGAGTCAATATCTCAACAAAGGCTATCATGAGAATTAATCTGCAGAGATTCTGATAATAATCAGGAGTAGCATTTTATTATGTGCGCTGTTTTGAGATACAGGTGCAGTATGACCTGTAAATTATGACTAATATGCTTCAATCGCATTAACAAAAAGGTAGCATTTTTTTAGACATGGTACAATTGTAATACAGTGTCTTTTGGACATGGACAATGGTACCATTATATTCTTGGGAAGTTACTGTGTAAATACCACGGTACATAAGTATAGTAATAATTCAGAACTACCAAGATAACATATTACCTTTCTGATACAATTACTGGTGCTGCAAAATAACTATTTGTCTTACATTTTAAAATATAGCTTACATAGTTCCTAGAAACAAAATCCAAACAACTGAATCTCTCACTTAAAGGGATAGTTCACCCAAAAATGAAAATTCTGTCATTCAGTGTTTATCCCCTAATGTTGATCCAAACCTGTATGAGTTTCTTTCCTCTGTTGAACACAAAAGAAGATATTTTGAAGAATGTTGGTAACCAGGCACCCTAAGGTATAGAAAAACATACTATGGAAGTCAATGGGTGCCATCAACTGTCTGGTTAAAGGATAATTCCGGTATTTAACACATTGAGTCTATTTTGTAGTTTGTTTTGGATGAACTAGAGTGGTGGACACAGAAATTTTGACGATGGGTCCTGTCTCGACTTTTTGACTCGTTTAGAATCGCCTTTGACCGCTTCAGAGTGGCTGTCTATGGGCATGCACGAACATGTCCTTAAAACAACCCTTAACGTTCGTTTTCAAAACTGTGCAACTCACCGAGTGGTTAGTGGTGTTCGTTGATGATTAAAAACAAATATATCGGTGCAATGTATGATTTCAATCCGTGTTATTTGCTATAGTGGAACTATTTTTTCAGATACCTCACAACCGCGTATAAACTTCCGCTCAATATTTGAGTCTGAAGCGTTAGCACACTCCCGACCACTTGATGGCGACAACCACTTTGCCGTACAAGGTCGGATGCGGTACGGAACTCGGTGTCTAGGCTTACGCTAGCCTTCTGAGAGACGGAGAACCGAGCGAAAAGACTACAACCAGAGAATGTCTAATAGGAAGAGAATTGGCACTCTCTGCTTACTTCCGGGTTCTGGATTGGTTGCAGTAACACGTCTCTGTCCATGCGGGGGCGCTCGCTCGCGAGTGCAGAATGAATGGAGGTCTATGGCGAAAAACCCTCAAAATCCACTTTTCTCAGGATATAATTTTTTGTCTAGTAATTTGAATGTTGTATTCGAAAGGAGATGCAAAGAAATTACACATTGCTGGGTGTTAGATTTTTTAGAGCCACTTATTTGGTTTAAAAAGTCTTTTAAAATGTCAATGACGTCAGAATGCTGACGTCATTAGCAGAATGCTAGCGTGTTATGGGCAACAACAACTCAACCTGTAAGAAATCGAAAAGAAATAAGTACTCGTTCATTCAACTTTCGACCTATAACCTATGTTGAACTTGCAAAACCTACAATAAAATCTGAGATTTCTCAACGGCAATCGGGTGAAAGAGACACATTTAGCCGTATAGCCCCATTGACTCCCATTCAGTCTGCACTCGCTCGCGATCACCCCCAGTGGAATTCTAATGGAACTGCAACCAAAATCAATACAATGGGGCTGAATAGGGAGTGCCAAGGCACTCCATAGACGGGCTCTGCTACAACCAAATGTAAACAGCCCCCTTTTCCGTTTCCGGTAGCGCAGTAACGTAATATCGACGAGCAATGAGTCCTCCAACAGAAATCAATGGGATTTTACAAAATGACAAATAAAACACGACAGAAACTGTATTTCGCTACGCTACTTGTTTTTAATCATCAACGAACCCCACTAACCACTCGGTGAGTTGCAGTTTTGAAAACGAACGTTAAGGGTTGTTTTAGGGACATGTTCGTGCATGCCCGACCCGTAGACAGCCACTCTGAAGCGGTCAAAGGCGATTCTAAACGAGTCAAAAAGTCGAGACAGGACCCATCATCAAAATCTCTGTGTCCACCACTCTAGTTCATCCAAAACAAACTACAAAATAGACTCAATGTGTTAAATACCAGAATTATTTTTTAACCAGACAGTTGATGGCACCCATTGACTTCCATAGTATGTTTTTCTATACCTTAGGGTGCCTGGTTACCAACATTCTTCAAAATATCTTCTTTTGTGTTCAACAGAGGAAAGAAACTCATACAGGTTTGGAACAACATGAGGGTAAACACTAAATGACAGAATTTTCATTTTTGGGTGAACTATCCCTTTAAGTGAGAGATTCAGTTGTTTGGATTTTGTTTCTAGGAACTATATGTAAGCTATATTTTAAAATGTAAGACAAATGACTAAATGTCATTTGACTAAATGTCAAAATTTTCCTTTTTGGGTGAACTATCCCTTTTAGCCACAGGACACAATAAGCAGACAGCAGCAGTTCCTTAACTCGACCAACAGAGGGCAGCGCTGCCTCACATTGATTCACCAGACGGCTGACTCCCGGCAGACGACCCGAGCCTTACCTCAGCCTTAAACAGGCAATCATAGAGTTTCATTGGGACTAATTACCGACGTTCTTCAAAAAGCAAAATGTGAATGATTGATGCGGTTTGTTTTCAAATTAACATCCAAAATGGCTCCTTTAGCGCATGGAGCGACTAATTGGGCTAAGTAAACAGAAACACACATACATCCATAATGCAAATACCCCGGGTGAGCTGGAATACATAACGCCGACGCTGTCTGGCGACGACCTCACTTTCATTAATAAGCTCGTAAGCCCTCGGAGAGGAGCAGAGGAATCATTTATGGGTGGATCAGTGGGGCGCTACGGTGAGGGTGAGATCTTTATACCGCGGGACTGGCTTAGTTCAACCGCTGTGAATAAAAGTTCAGGATAAAAAGTTGATCCTTGGGAATCGTATTTACCCAGTGGTATATTTCTCATTACATTTCATAGAAGAGTTTCACATACACCCCATGAACACAACAAAAGTTTTGCTACATTTACGAGTTATTTTATTTTCATCTAAAATCAGTTGCTAAATGTTCCTTGTGGAGGTCAGAAATACACTATTTGTACATTAACCCCACTTTTATGTCGTTATCAGATAGCACGAGTAGCCTACGTCTGTTAGATGTCTGCTAAAGATCTGCTAATCTGGAAAGCATCTGCTGTGTAAAAACATCTGATAAATGTCTTCAAAAAAGGAGTTTTACATACATTCTAAATCTTAAACATCTTAAAGACATCTTCTAAATGTCTATTTGACATCTAACTTGCAGATGAGCAAACACTCTAAAAAATACATCTTGCAGATGTAAATGCAGACGTATCCGAGATGTACTTGTGCTATCAGACTTAGTGCAGAATACAAAAGAAGATATTCTGAAAAATGTTGGGAATCAAACAACATTGAAGCTCATTGACTTCCATTGTACTGTATGGACAAAAATAATTAGATAAAATTCTCAAACGATCTTATTTGATGTTTCACAGGGGTAAAAAAGCAAGTCATGCAGATTTGGGTGAATTATCCCTTTAACAAGATGTGAACAAAGTGAATGGGGTCCAAAAACTAGGAGAAACACCTTATGCATAATAGGACACTTACATCTAATATGTGGAATAAATGTATGTATTTACATATACATATCAGATTTAAGTGTCCACTAAATATTTATCACAATACATCTGAAATACTACAATACTACAGTGAAAAAACAAAAAAACAAAACCTGTGATCCTAAAATTAAGTTATCTATAACAACAATAAACCCACACTAATCCCAATAAAACTAAATATGGCTTGTATAATCGCAAACCAAGAATATGCATGCTCTGACTGTGCAGCGCAAGACAGCTATTTTTTTACTTATAGCTCATTTGAAGGATTATAGGGGCGTAGAGATGGATCGACGGCCGGGTGAGCGAGACATCCCAACAGTGTCCTGAGACGTGTGCTGGCGGCTCCCTCTCAGTGGCAGTATGCAAATCCGCTGCTAAATTTCATTTTTCTAATCCCCTTAATCAGAAGCAGGGGAATAGGAGCCAGCTGCGAGGAACCTGTGTTAAGATGTAATTAAGCATCTGATTGAATTTCACCACATACCCAAAGAGGGTCCGTGCCAGGGCGGGGAACGGCCCCGTGAGCGGGGTATTCATGAGAGCATCAGGAGAAGGGTGGAGGGGGCGGCTTTTACACATCAGTTTGATGGACTCCTAATGGGCCGGGGGGCGACTGTAGACACAGCAAGTCAAATTTCTGCACATGGGATAATCAGCAAGCTCTCGTGTTGATATGTGTGCTTTGTTTTATTTTCACACCAAAAATTGCAAGATATACAGGTTCAGTGTCATATTTAGTTGTAAAAGAATATGTTGTGTATATATAATTGTAGAAGAAATATATTTCAGTCATGACAACTCTCTGAGTGTTTGGCGTGGTAATGGATATTACAATTTTGAAATGTTTGGTCTTGGCGGAATAGATCTGCTGGTGCTGCTGTACAATATAGCATACATGAATTACCCGTAGCTGATCTATACAGGTGGAGCTGGGGAAGATGGAGGGTTTCTGAAAGCACACTACAACTGCTACAGTAAATGCTGACCAGCATTTTTGAAGGTTGAACAGCGAGCTCATTGGCTACTGATACAGCAGGAACCAATCAGCTGTGCCCTATAGTGAATGATGTGATTGCAAGCAGATTGAGGTAAGGACCTGCGCCATCTAAAGTTTCATGTCAGAACTTTGTGTATTCAAATATATATATATATATATATATTCTTGGTTTGTATCTTAGAAGATATATGAGATGACTTAAATCATTTAAGAAATATCTATCTATCTATCTATCTATCTGTCTGTCTACAGTACATAACTAAACAAAATAATAGTTTTTTTCTAATTAAATATTACAACACAACCAACATACTAACAGATTACCACTGAGAAAGGTTTACATTCTTGGTTCTTATTTACACACACACATACACACACACACACACACACACACTCGCATGATTTTAATTTCTGGCTGAAATTCCCTTTTGCTCAGATGGAGGCAGATGAAACGGAGAGGCGCAGTAGGAGGTTTGGAGAGGGGAGGAGAGCAGAGGGATGTTAAACTTGCTCAGGTGGCTTTGGGACAGAGAGGGCTTGGGGGAAGGGGGCAGATCTATTCCGCTTCTCTTTCATCAGTGCCAAGCGAGCCGCACCCCACCTGTGGCACCCCCGCACGACACCGCCGGCCGTGACCCCACAGCGACCGAGTTAACAGGCGGATCCGTGCTGCCACCCGCTCGCTGTCTGCGCCGTCTCGTATGCCACTCCTGAGGGTTATCAGCTGAAACCACCGCCCCTCCCTTCACGTTCACTCGTTTTCTGCGGCTGTAAGAGGCCCCACGTAGAGTGAAGTGACATTCACACTTGGGTGGAGAAGGCGACACGTCGCCACTGGATGGGGGACTCCCTACCGACCCGAAACAAAGGCTCACGCTTTTCATCTTTACGCACTTGGTTTTTCTCCCTGATGTGGTTTTCATAGACTCAAACTCAGATTCTCTTAATCTCTCCCCGAGAGGAAAGAAGGAATGGTAGCAGGCGGTCAGTCAACTCCTGCTGGTTTGAAACTTGCAAGATATATCTCTAGAGCAGTCCACTTCAAGTTAAGTCACAGAAACCCTGTCATTTGAATCCCAAACAAATACAATATTTATTTTTCTTTCTGTTTGCATAAGTAAAGGATAAATATACTGTAGTTAACCAGTTATTATCGTTTTTCCCAACACAACATTGAAGGATCTTGTATTGGGGTATATACTGTAGGTATAGAATGATGGATGGATGGATGGATGGATGGATGGATGGATGGATGGATGGATGGACGGATGGACGGATGGACGGATGGACGGATGGACGGATGGACGGATGGACGGATGGACGGATGGACGGATAGACGGATAGACGGATAGACAGATGGATAGATGGATGGATGGATGGATGGATGGAGGGATGGAGAAATGGATAGATGGAGAGATGGATAGATGGATGGATGGATGGATGGATGGATGGATGGATGGATGGATGGATGGATGGATGGATGGATGGATGGATGGATGGATGGATGGATGGATGGATGGATGGATGGATGGATGGATGGATGGATGGATGGATGGATGGATGGATGGATGGATGGATGGATGGATGGATGGATGGATGGATGGATGGATGGATAGATAGATAGATAGATAGATAGATGAAGAGATGGATGATAGATGGATGGATAGATGGATGGATAGATAGATGGATGGAGAGATGGATAGAGAGATAGATAGATAGATAGATAGATAGATAGATAGATAGATAGATAGATAGATAGATAGATAGATAGATAGATAGATAGATAGATAGATAGATAGATAGATAGATAGATAGATAGATAGATAGATAGATAGATAATAGCTGGCTTAAGGACAGCTGAGTGTATATTATCCTGCTTAATATGTGGCTGCTTACTAAATAAATCCATATTTTATCTCCATTTTTTTAAGTTAACAAATTTTAGTTTGTGAGAAGAAACCGCTGATGTATAAGAAACCAGCAAAGCTCTGTATGAAAACAGATGATTGAGACGACAGAGCCTTCAGTCGAGCAGTCATTTTACAAACATACTTCAGAAGAATATGCTGATTAGAATCAAGAATTATCCAAAGAATAATGCTAATTAATACCATAATTAAATTACCGAACCAGTTCTATAAAACCATTAATACTGAGACAATATAAAGCAGTATATTAAAATCCCTCTAAAAAGCTTGGCACATTTGAAGCGCTCTTCATTCTGATGAACACCTACGGACAGCAGTGCTTTAGGTATCCAATGTTTTACCAGATGTGAAAGTGGCATTGATTTTTCTCAATTGTGTTTGCTCTGTGTTGCCCTATTAGATATAGATTCTCCTCGACGGCCATCTCGACACTTCTTAAAGTGACGTCCTTTCGATAAAACTGTCTCAGGGTTTTTCAATAAAGCCATGTGTCAAAAACAGCCTCAGTGAGACTCAATAATGTCATTCAATGAGCTCAGAGGCCTCAACGCTCGAATGATGCTGCAGTCAAGCCAAGACAAGACAAATGATACTGACCCTTAAACATAAACTGTACTCTAGGAATGTGAGAGGAAATAATACAAATATTGTTCCGGGTAAAGTTCAAAAGCTGTTAATCAATATTTTATAATTATATACTTAATATTTACAGGTCAGGAGCTGGGAACCTCCAATAAACCTGCATTATATGATCTTAAGGTTCTTGATGGAATATAATTAACGAGAGAACTGGCAATACAATTAAGTCCTTGTCCATTACGAGCTTTGTACGTAATAAGAGCGTAATGAGAAATCTATTCTAAATTTTATAGGAAGCCAGTGCAGTGCAGCTAAGACTGGTTTTATATGGTCTTTTTTTTGTTAATAACCGAGCTGTCTATTAATTGATTTTTATGGGAGACCAGTAAAAAGTGCTTTACATTAGTCAAGTCTACTTGAGATATGAACTACTCCTATGGATTAGTTTTTCTGCATCTTTCTGGTTTAAAAAAGGTCAAATTTTAGCTATGTTTAGGTAAAAAAAAAAAAATGGGTTAAAATGGGAGTTAACCTTAAATCTGAGTCTAAAATAGCACCAAGACTCGTAAACTCTGGTCGAACCTAAGGAGTCAATTTATCCAGATTCAGAAACAACATTTCTCTTAGTTTTAGGGCCAACTAATAGAATGTCAGTCTTATCCTCGTTTAATTTTAGAAAGTTATGCAGGTGAAACTCGAAAAATTTGAATATCGTGCAAAACTAATATATTTTATAGACTCATTACATGCAAAGTGAGATATTTCAAGCCTTTATTTGTTATAATTTTGATGATTATGGCTTACAGCTTATGAAAACCAAATTCAAAATCTCAGAAATTTTGAAAATTTTCATAAGTTGTAAGCCATAATCATCAAAATTATAACACATAAAGGCTTGAAATCTCACTTTGCATGTAATGAGTCTATATAATATATTAGTTTCACCTTTTAAGTTGAATTACTGAAATAAATGAACTTTTGCACGATATTCTAATTTTTCTGAGTTTCACCTGTCTATATATAAACCTTCATTTCCCATTTCCAGGAACCACAAATTTTTGCTCGCATCAATTCCAAAAGTTTAAAAATGGTTGCTTCGTAAACTCCCAAAGTCCTGTCAAAAGTCAGCAGATCGAACTAAATCTCCCCTAAAGAACACAACATCCTGCACAAGCTCCACATTTTTTCCCTCGGATAGATTTAAGGCGGGAAATTCATCAAGCAGAGCAGCTTAATCCACAACTGTGAGGGGTGATTCCAAATAGGTTTTATAGCCATTGTATTATCTAAGCCGCAAAATGTCATTGGAGACGCCGAATCTCCATTTGCTGGCATATTCTGTTAAGGTCAAAGCTTTTAAAATGGATTCTTTGACATCAGCCACCGAGCTACTGCCTGAGAAACGACAGTAATCGAGAAAAGGGGGAAAAAAAGACGCCACACACGAGTGGCTTGAGGAGCCATTTTAATAATCGGATTGGATGTTGGAAGTGTCACTGCGTCCCTGTTGCAAGAAGAATAAACTGCACTTGAATGTACATTGGATATAGTCTTTAGGGCCATTTCCTCTGACGAATGGAACGGCTCCCTGCCCAGAAGATATTTGCAGCACAACTATAGAAGGAGCAATGTGTGTTATTACAGAGAATTATGGCTGTTCTTTTGCCACTGTTGTTTCATTAGATTTCTGAGACTGCAAACTGAGGACAATGCTACTTGTGTAAACCAGAGAAATCACAATACAGCGTAATCTGCCACAAAAATTTGCAGTGAAAGCTTTTGATGAAGCATTTTTCGCATGTAATCCTTGAAGCTTTCAAGGATTAGATACAGTACATGGGTATTTATTCAACTTTGGGCACTTTTGGCCCTGTGGACACTTGGAATTAAGATGCAATTTGGTCAATTGGATTACAAGTCGACGACTCTAAATACAGGTGTATGGGTCTTAAATGGTTTGAGCTTGTCCACTTTCAACCACTGCAAGAGGTAGCTGAAAACGCATTCGACCGGATTGCTTTCATAGTGTAGACGCTCATGTGGTCAAATGTGTTTGAACAGCTACAAAAGACGCCTACTCTCCGCCTACTGACCTAATGAGTAAACAATTAAGGCGAGACACTACAGGTGAATAGGGTAAACATTTTAACTATCAGATATCACCATGAAACTTTCCCAGTTGATTACCTACATTAAGATGAGAAAAAAATGTATTACAAGTTTTCTGTAATTTAATGTTTAAATATGCAAATTAGGCTATATCTAATTAAATATGCGCTAATTTGCATATATTTAAAAAAACGAAATCTGAGTATTGGATAAAGCCAGGTTAAAAAATGTTTTTTCATTGTGTTCACATATTAGATGGGGAAAAAATTACAGAGGGATTTATGGATATCTACTTTTGTTATCCTGTAAATCAGAATATACTGTCAATAGCCTTAAAAAAATTATTTTCGCCATGTTTTTTGGAATAAAATGTTATATAAATCAGGCTAGGAATAATATCTTTACAAATCCCTCTGTAAATGTCTTCATAATATAACTAGGTACAAGACTGGAAAGTTTGGTGTATATAGGTGCTACTGAAGTGGAGATTTCGGACTTGGAGTATGAGAGAAAGGTCATTTTGAGAAAACGGGCTTTAAAGATTTATCATCAGCCAATGAGATTGCGCATTCAGCCCTTTTACTTTCACGATTGGTTGCTGATAAAAAGGAAATTACCATATTTGGATCTGACAGCATTGTACAGGAGAGAGAGAGCTATCCAGCGGTGCGTGTGATGACAGGAAGAAGACAGAGATCGCGGAGCAGCGGGAGGATTAAGAACGGCAACTTTTGTTGAATTTATGAGAAATCTACAGACGTGAACTGACAAAGTGTAGTAAAATAAAGACCTAAATGTGTATTTCGGACTTCTGAATTCTGAAAGAAGACATGTTATTGAAGACAAATATCCCAAAATCTCAAAATTGACCAGTAAAAAAAACCCTGATGTTTTTGCCTGAGTCTAGCTTTAAGGAATGTGCGCTAGCCAGACAGGATTGAAACTTTAGGTGCTTTCGCAACTGGTAGTTCTAGGAACTAGCCACCAGGGTGGTTCCCCGAGAACTAATGGTTTCCTTAGGAACATTTTCCTGGTTGCATTCGCACCGCCAGTAGGAACTCTGAAGTGACGTAAGCCGCGCTTGTTATGACTTTTATTTTGATGGCGCGGCGGACCTTTATTTTGACGGCGCTGAGAACGCCAGAGCCTGAGCACACAGTGCTCCCATTCTCCATGTTCATTAGTTTACAACCTGTCTAATACGTTATTAGATAGAACTGTTATACATAGAAAGTAGACAGTATATGAAAAGGTATTAGCGTATGCCGTGTGGTTGATGTCCAGTGTTGCTAGCTGAGCAGAATTACATAATCATATTTCTCTTGGTCCCCTCAAAGTTGCGTTGGATTTTCTCCTCAGCATAAAGGTTAAGAGGCCCATCTATCACTGTTTTCCATGTTCGTAGAGTTAGTTTCTGGAGTAAATATATAGGCTATAATCTGCTATAATCACAGCGTTTTAAAAAATGGTGGGTGCTGGTGTTTCGTGTGCGTTCGGCCAATCAGCGTACACTAACGTCACTGGTAGTTCCTGTAGACCTCTGAAGTAGGAGCTAAATTAGTTACTTCAAAAGGAGTTCCTATAACTAAAATCATTCCTAGTTCCTGTGGCGCGAACACGCCAAAAACCTGGTAATTTTCTAACACGCACTCACATCGTTCGGGAACAGTCTTGCAGCTTTCAGAGCAGATTTACAATTTTCACACAATATGTCTAGGTCTGGGTAGGGTAGACAAGGGTAAACAAAAAAAAAAATCTCTTCACATACAGCAAGACATTTTTAATGCGACCTGTTGTTTCATATAACAAAAAAGAAACCAATTTAAACCAGTTTTGCCAGAAAAATCCACCCTTGGGACATAAACATGCGTATAATTGAAGAAACACTGGTATGCTGGTCTTGGAGGAATAGTATCTAAAGCACATGGATGCATGAATCAGACACTTTGTGAGTATATTAGGTTTATTATGAGACACCAAGTTTGCCTCTAGCAAAGAGTGAGCTGCGCAAGAAAGACCCCACAGTACAGAAACATTGCAATTACTTCAACTTTCAGACCAGCTGTACCTCTAGACATGGAGGATTTGTCTTTTTAAAAGAACATTTGGCTGTTCTTTCCAACATTCTGATTGTTTTTTGTTGTAGAAACTATATGGGAACAATAAAAAAAGAATCAACATATCACACTGAAGGATTTTCCTCACAGCAGAGCTTCTATTACCACTATTTCTTTCTCTACTAAATTATCGATCTCTTCTGGCTCATAAACATCATATATTCTATAACATGAGAAGACATCGGGGACTGCAGGTCATACTGTAAATAAAGACAAACGCCAGCAATGTTGTCTTTTGGGAGACAATATGGCTAGACGGGTGTATATTATCCGTAGAAAAGCCTAACTCATTAAGTTAGGTCTCGTGGTATATTCGTGGCAAGGAAGGTGACAGAGAATTAATCTTCACGCTTGTGGATTCGTCACACTCGTTTCCCGACGACCTAATGACACTTTTATCATAACTCTTTATTACCATTCCCGAACCTAAACTCGAAATTATGTAAATGCAGCGGCGTCGTACACTCTGAACGTCGTTGTGTTTGTTGGCTGTTTGCTCAAGCGTGAATCCAATTCCTCTCAGTGTCCTCATTAATGAATTGCTTGGTTATGGTTTGACTAACCGTCCAGAGGACCAGACGTGCAAGGAAGATTTCCAAGAATCATCTAATTTTTGGACCTTTTGTGTCGTCGCCTCAAACATGCCATCCTCTTACTAATGCAACCCTGGATCCTCATCACGGGGACGCAGTTGTCCGACACAATTGCTAGGTTATGGTTCTGCCGAAGCTTAATCACGGCTGGACTCTCCAGCTTGCTGAATAGGATTTTTTTTTTTTTTTTGTCTTAGAGAGAAGAAAAGAAAAGATAGATGGAATTGGGCATCCATATTTATAGCTGTTTTTGTCCTTCACGTTCACAGAATACAGAATGTCGCTGTTGATTTTATCAGTCTGTGTGAGATTCAGTATCTGAGCAGGTACGAGGTCAGAAACACTCTTTATGATAATTTCCTCAAGCCTCACCTCATTTTCTAAACCTTTAGCCTGTTTTTGGATTCTTCAGTCACAATCTATCTATCTATCTATCTATCTATCTATCTATCTATCTATCTATCTATCTATCTATCTATCTATCTATCTATCTATCTATCTATCTATCTATCTATCTATCTATCTATCTATCTATCTATCTGGGGTGTAATGGTTTTCTGTAATAAATCAAACTCCACCCACGGCTTCGGCACGCATTTTTTCACCCCAGTTCATCTCAAAGCTGATGACGCATATGCATCTTTAATATGGTTTGTTGAAAATAACATGTAAAACAGACAAGAGTTAGGCTAATGTATGTCTTTGTCGATGGATATGGTTTCTGGCCTCCCCTAAACTGTTCATTGCGAGTGCCGTATGCTCGTCTATATGTAATTTATGCCGTCATCACCCGGGTGTTGATAGAGCACGAGCGCAGGTGAGACCTGAACAGCAGACGAGTTCTTTTTCAAATCTTGCGCTTGAACGGAAAAATTCACACAAGAACTATGTCAACATGCCTGTCTTGGCAAGTAACATATTATTAAGTGAACGTAAACAGTCAAGAAAGACAACGCATGTGTATCAGTGTACTGGATCCGTGCATTATGCCTTAAAGGTCCCATTGCATGGATTATTTTATTATTTTAGAATGTTTCCTGGGGTGTCCTTATAATGTTAGTATGTTTTTTAGATCAAAAGTTGTTATAATTTAGAAATAAAAGGCATATTTCCTAGCCAGATTTTAGCCTCTGATTTGAACGCTCTGTTTGAAGGGGCATGTCTGCTGTGAGACTTCAGTGTAAACGCCCACTGCTGTGATTGGCTAACATGCTTGCATATGAAATATTTAGCATTACATGTGGAACTCTCTCGAATACTTTTACTATTACAGCTATTATACGTTTTTACTATTACAGCTATCGGGATTAACGAATCGTGAGAAGTTTTTTTAAGTATTTAGATCTATTCCCATCACATAAAAGGTTGCAGTGATCAGCATTGAGCAGATGACAGACAGTCTGTTGATCGCGTGAATGAAGATCTTATCATTGCAACGCAGTTTCTGCACTCTCACTAATGCTTTCACCAATGCAAACATGAGGTAAGTACAGTAGGAGCTTCGTTGTGCAGCGTAACAGCGTCATTGATTTCATAACGAGTTTTGGCAAGTGTCCAGATAAACTGCCCTGTGTGATTGAAAGCTTGAGCGATTGGAAAGGGATTGTTCTTTGATCGCTTTCTGTATATATTAATCACAGTTTAAGTAAGATTATTTTCATCTTACTAAGAGAAACGACGTGAAGTTGATCGTTTAGTCACTGGCTTGATTTACTGATGCATAAACAGTATTGAACGACTTTGAGAGAAAGATTATCTGTCTGAACTTGAACAATTACAGATCAGAAATTCACATAACCCACTGGTTCTTCAGAGGCTCGGATGAAGAAACTAAAAAAATACTTTTGTGTTAATTTGTACATCCAAACACTGAGCAACTGCCATGCTTCCCTCGTTTGCAAGCCATCATGTCTCTCGAGGAAAAACCAATATCACGCTCGTGAAGCTCATTTCCTCATGGACGGGCCAAATTCTCTTTGCGGGCAAAGCAGAGAAAGGGGAGGTAACCTTTCCCCTTATGACGACATAAGGGGGAGATTTCTAGATTCGCCCGTCTGAGCTTTCATTTTCTCAAAAATACCCAGGGCTTGGTTTACACCCATCAAAACGTCTAGCCACTGGGGGACCATAGGCAAGCTAGGGAAACTCATATTAAACCTCATAAAGTGAAATTTTCATGCAATGGGACCTTTAAAGTGACAGCAGCCTAATAGTCCTGCTATCTGTGTTTTTAATGTTAATCAAACAACAAAAGACAAGGAAATCAATCAATGCTCTTGATTGACTTGTATAATGTCTATCTATCTATCTATCTATCTATCTATCTATCTATCTATCTATCTATCTATCTATCTATGTGTGTGTGTATCAAGTAATAATATTATACAAGTATAAATATTTAAACATATTCTGCCCTTGGATTCCACACAATACTGCCTCTGTTGGCTCTGTGTGTGCATCTAGTCCAGTAAGAGTGTGGACTGCAGTCCTGTCCTTGTGTGTAGGGTCTGTGCTTGGAAACAAAAGCCCCTGCAGTGCAGGAAAAACTCTCAACAGTAAACACACAACAGCTGTCTCCACTGGGCTCATCTGGACAGACGTCCACCATCAGACGTGCTGCCCTCTGTTTACATAGTCAGTGCTGAGTTTACCCAACAAACTCCGGCCAGAGGGACAGATGGGGGGGTGGAGGTCCGGCCGTTGTTTGCCATCCTTCCAGATGGGGAGACAGCCAGGGAGAAAGAGAGAGACAAAGAGTGAGAGAGAGAGCAGGGAAAAGGACAGTTGGATCGAGGGTGATCAAAAGCACTGAGTAAGCATGTAGGCGATGCTGCGGAAGAGGAGGATTTATCACGTCATATGACTTTATGGCCACGGATGAACTCTGTGTGCAAGCACCCTTCATGCTCCATGTACCATGTGCACAGGTCCTGTTAAGACCAAAGACGCTATTTTTTATGAAAGCATAATATAGTTGCAGAGTTTTACGATTGCCAACGGTTTTATATGTGTTCTGTTTCTTTAACAAAACAACAGGGCTGTACACAACACCTTAAATTAGCCATAAAAGCACTTCATTGCTTGTTTTATTGTTGCACTGGGCATAATATATAATAAAATAATCAGTGCTGTAGTGTTAGACACAGGCAAAAGGCACCTCATTCAGTATTTAATGGTGTTTGCTAAGGCAAGCATCACTATTATTTCTCATATTATTTCTCATTATTCCTTAAGGTTAGATGTTTTTCAAAATCATGTACATAGTGTATAGTATATATTAGTGCTAGGCAACAATTAATCGGCAAATATTGAACAATAAAAAACAAACAGCCTCCAATGCTGGACTTTCATGAAAATAACGATTATTTGCATGTATATATATATATATACATCATTTATTTGATATATAAATATTAATATAAATATTTTATATATAAATAGCAATTTTTTCTTAAATATATACACGCATGTGTGTGTATTTATATATACAAAATAATTATTTGCAATACACACACACATATTGTGTATTGTGCACAACTTATTTTGGATGCGATTAATCGCGATTAATCGTTGCCCAGCAGTAATATATATGTATATATATATATATAGATATATAGCAATTAATATAATGCAAAAAATACACTTGTGAATATGTACCTTAATTACACATTGCCATATGTACAATGTCTAAAGTACATCACAGTAACAGTTAATGAATTGGAATTGGACATAACTGGAAAATTACTCACGGCTCAATGAGGGAGTCATTCATGAACTCAACATTGAATGATTCACTGAGTGAATCTGATTCGAACTGCTAACTCGAGCAAATTTAAGACTGTTTCTTGAATCTTTACGTCTAACTCCATACGAAGAAAGAATCCTTTGTTTGCAGATCAGACATCTCAGCTCACGCTGTGTTCGTTGTTGCGAGGAAACAAATGTGTGCATATAAAGATATGATTAGATGCAAGAAACTGCAAATATATTACTATATTTTAAATGAGCTTTTATAGATCTTATGAATATGACCGTGCATATTTTAGATTCACTAATGTATTTAAATGCGTTAGTCACAAACAAAACATTTCAGTGTATTTGTGGCAACTGATATTTGACATATACTGGCAAGATAAATGTGTAAATGTCAATATACTGATTAATGTCTGGCCTCAGTGTGCACCCTATAAATATAAAACTAGGTAAACTAAAGTCACTGAATTGGCCTCTTTTTCTCTCTCTTTCCTCCCCCTGTGATTTGTTTTTCTCTATTTCTTTCCCTCTCTTAATCTTCCTCTCTCTCTCGCAGACACTCAACTCAAAACCCACAGGTACACGTGAGCTCCAGGGCTCAAAGCACTGTTCCCCTTTCTCGCCAGGTCTGGAGGTCAGTCCACCTGAGACGTCCTCCTCTCTGACTTCTTTACGGCGTAATGGGGAAGCAAGGGAGCGAGAGAGCACCAGTCTCCCCCGGCTAGCTTAATTGGATACCCATGACATCGGTAGGAGCGCACGCTTAACTGAAAGACCCAGGCCAGACGGTCGGTTTAAGGCTGAATAATTGACTTCGTTTTTAAAAAATGGAGAAAGTCCCTCCAAATCTCCGCCTTTAAAACTAAGGTGATCATTATTTTTGAGCTAAAGGTCTTATCAGATGTCTCGGGACACCTTCGAGACTTGGTTTAAATGTCTGTGTTCAGTTGTCTTCTTGAAGCCCCCAGCTAGTGCTACCCTAATTCATCTATGGTGCAAATCAGAATCTGCATTGTTTGAAAGGCCTGTAAGGTATAATAAAATCACCCATGATTTGCTGAATTGACAGGTCAATCGCTTTAAAAAACTCAGGGCTACGCTGCACGATTTGTACTGTTGGCAGCTCAGGGCTGAAGTAAGACGCTGCATTGAGGAACGTGCTAATGTGTGTTAATACACTAAAAGCCTCCTGTCTGTCTGGGCCTGCGGATCGCTGGCGTTAAATCATCGCATGTGTCAGCTTTGGTCCAAGGACTGTGTCAGCCCACTGGATCCAGATTAAATTAGTTGTCAAGTCTAATTGTACAGGACTTATAGTGTAAGGCATGATGAGAATTGAGAAATCCACCACGTCAGCATTAAAATGAGGAATATTCCAGGTTAAATACGAGTTAAGCTCTATCGACAGCATTTGAGGATGAAAATAATACAAAAAGCACATTGATAATGAATGTCTGTGTAATGTCTTACACTTCTATTGTAAGTGTTTTACTGCGAAACGATTTTTGTTCCTTTTCTGTGGTAATTGGAACAGATGCTGTCGATACAGCTTAACTTGTATTTAACCTTGAATATTCCTTAAATATCTTCTGATTCCTTTAGCAATGGTGCTGCAGCAAATTTAGGATTTAGGAGGGTGAACAGTTTATAGGCCTTATATGCTGTTAAAAAAGTATTTATTTAAATAATGCAAATAAATGCAAATATATGACTATTAATTCAGTTGTATTTGGTATTTTGATTATTCCATTTATTCTACATTAACATTTTAAATCACAGGAACATTCGTAAAATATACATTTTGCATGAAATGATGTTTTATTAACAAAGTTCGGGAGGAGCAGGTTCAGATAATTAACCAAATTATGCACAGCTGGAGATTAATCAGTAATCAATTCAGTGACAGAGTATAAATTCACAGCAGACCTATCTCTGTTCATTGAAAGTTTGTCAGCATCCCTCCTCCACCCCATCTCCTCACTTCCAGTTCCATCTACACTTACCAACTGGGGGGAGTACTCTGGGTTCGGGCCTAACTCCGAGCTCGGAGCCCTCTCCCCGGACAGCACGCCAAATACGCATAAACTTATTGTACTAATTATATGTAGATGTGAACTCGTGAATTGTCTAAATTATTACGGGGTAATTATTTGGTTTAAGGGGGTGAACACTTCTGCATTCAACTATAAATTTGACAAAAAAAGAGGCTTAAAAGGCTATATACTTTGACTTCTGCAAGTGTTAATTCATCAATAAAAAAAAAAATAACTTTAAAAAAAACTATATTTTATTTTTTTGTATTTTTTTTATACAAAAAAAATAAAAAATGTGTTAACCACTCTGAGATATGGGGCCGGAGGATTATGGTGGTCCCTCAATGTCTATGGTAGTTATGGCCCTTTAAGCCTGAGGCGAGAAAATCTGAGAGTTAAGCGATCATCACAAAAAAAAAGTGTCACATGTTTAATGAAAAAGTAAACATTTTACCTCAAGGTTTCCTGGTCTTCTCTGCTCTGATTGGTCAGATGGCCCAGTCTGTTGTGATTGGTCTACTCTGCTCTGATTGGTCAGATGACCCAGTCTGTTGTGATTGGTCTACTCTGCTCTGATTGGTCAGATGACCCAGTCTGTTGTGATAGGTCTACTCTGCTCTGATTGGTCAGATGGCCAAGTCTGTTGTTATTGGTCTACCTCTAACAGCATGTGTCTGAAACAAAACGCCTATTACCATATCTGAATATCAGCTCCGGAGGCTTCCTCAGCACTTGTATGCACAGTGATAAGAACAGTACCGATGCCTTTGGTTTTTCAAATTAATTCCAGCTCAATTCCATTCTCATGCAAAGTGGATTTACATCGCTGAAAATAGCATCTTCTTTTTGACATGTCGACAACACAAACCAAACTCTTCAACCTCGACTACAACTTCTGTGTTTGAGGGCGGATCAAATTAGACATTTTTCGCGGGCAGCGAATGAAGACCATAGGCTGGCATTATACAAATTGGTTGATATAAAATAAGCAAATTATGATAGTAATGTAAGGAATAGTTGATTTGTATATCATAATCATAATTAGAAACACAGATAATTACACCCCGAAATGTTTTAACACTTAAAACCTGGTTATTTATTCCAGAAGCCTAAAATGTATTCCATCCAGTGCGGACCTCAGGGAACATGTGAATGACAAATCTGCCGTCAGCAGAAACATCTTCATCAGTATTGAAATTCTCAGAACAGGGATTCATTACGGGTTCCTGGTGCAACGGGGATCTACAGACGAGCGCGGACAAAGGCGAGCGCTAGACAATCGATCCTTCTCTCTGCCATCAATTTCGCTACTTATTCTGGCCCTCGACACAGGGATTATTCTTTTGGGCCGAACCCCAAAGTGGCCCGCTGACTGATGGGAAATCAATACGGAAGGGGCCGAATTCTCAGAAGTGCTGTGGGAAGAGAGGAGACTCGTATGGTGATGTCAGAGATTGGGATAAAGAAACGCTTGTCAGCGGAGAAATGAAGATGTGATAAGCGCGTGACGGAGTGAGAAGTGTGAAAGAGTCTGGAGAATCTATTCACACATCAGCGTGTAAATGAGTTACCCACAGAAAAGAAAAAAAACACAGATGAGATTTTCTTCCTCATTAAAAACGGTTTTACACAAAGATTAAGATGAAGTCATATCAGAAGTCTTTACAAGTTCACGCTTTGGTGCCGCACAGACTGTCAGGCAGTCGTTCGCCATGGAGCCGGCATCACTGCAGCGCGAAAAAGTGTGCATCCATAACGGCTGCAAAGGAGGTGCTCATGATCACCCTTCAGAATCATAAAAGTGATGAATAGGACACCCTATAGACCAGGGGTAGGCAACTCTGGCCCTCAAGATCCACTTTCCTGCAACGCTTAGCTCCAGCCCTAATCAAACATACATGAACAAGCTAATCAAGGTCTGATTGATAGACAGCTACACTCAGGTGAACTTTATCAGGGTTGGAGCTAAACTCTGCAGGAAAGTGGATCTTGAGGGCCAGGGTTGCCCACACTTGCTATAGACCGTAGTTAGGGTAGACGCCATCTTTATTTTTGTTCAAATGAAGACAAGACTGTGTGAGATAGATGTACAGTCTGTTCAATAGGTTGTACTGTCTTAAGGTCCAAAGTCATGTCTGAACATTTCACAACACTCGTTTTCATGAGTCTCGTTATCTTCACGGAATAACTGAAATACCCATCAAGTGTGTAATTTGAGACAGGGTCCATGTCTGTTTTCGAATAGACTACCATTCAAAAGTTTGGGGTTGGTAAGAAAAAAATCATCAAAAATGCTCACCAAGGCTGCATTTATTTGATCAAAAATACAGTAAAAATACTAATATTGTGAAATATTATTACATTCTGTCACTGGTCTAATCTAGAGCTTCAGAAGAGATTTGTGGTCAGATTTTAAAAGATACCTAAATCTGAAATCAAAAGTTAGAGATCTCAGTATGGACATTTTTGAGATTAAAAGCCACACCCAATGTTGTTTTGGGCCCCATTGACTTTCACTATACCATCTATTATACATTTATTTGTATGGACAAATATCTTCTTTTGTGTTAGTAGAAGGAAGTAAGTCATACAGGCTTAGAATGAAAGGGTAAGTCAATTATAACAAAGGTTTCACTTTTGGGTGAAATATCTACTTAAAAGAAACAAAACTGAGGACTCCAAGTCTGCTGAGTTATGGGAGAGCAAAACAAATCTTTATCTGGGTAAAAGGAAAAATAAACGACGATCACTTAAAAAAAAAAACTAGTTTTTGCAAACACACACACAAATGTGTGCTG
This sequence comes from Rutilus rutilus, assembly GCF_951802725.1. NCBI lineage: Eukaryota > Metazoa > Chordata > Actinopteri > Cypriniformes > Leuciscidae > Rutilus > Rutilus rutilus. The sequence continues at coordinate 30,450,235 of NC_140223.1, forward strand.
AGTTAAGACATGTGCGACATGGCCCTTGTCTTTGTCTTCTGTCTACATATTGATCTCAGTGTCTCTGAGGGATTCCAGACGATCACTGAGTCGTCAGAGAGGAATAAAAACCTATTAGGCAAATAAATAGGTGGTATAAATAAGTAATGCTCTGCTTGAGAAACAGGTGATGCCAGCACACGCACAGACGTGTAACCTTGACTCTGTGACACATGCACCGTCAGCGTTTTCTCCGTGAGGTTGAAGACGGGCTGCCCTTTACCTCTCAGCAGCTGGCCTACACACACACACACACACAGAGAGAGAAAGACCTACAAAATAGTGCACAAATGCCTCAAAATGCCACGTTGGCTTACAGTTCCAATTAAAGCACTATACTCTGGTCACATGACCGCAGGAGTGGAATATTACATCTCAGCAAAAGACTGACTAATAATTATTTCACCGCATCAGAAATGACATTATGAATTGTTGGATGAATTTCACCCCAAAAATGAAAGGTCTGTCATTCACATGTAAACAAAGACATTCTCACATGAGCCATGAAGGAAGAATGGATGGCAAAAGCTTTCAGTGAATAATGACTTGGTAAGGAATGGAAAAATTATGTCATCATTTACTCACTTTCAGGTCGTTTTTGAGCAAACTACTTTTAATTTCAATCTTTTCCTCAAATAAAGCTAACATGCAATTTATGACCAATGAATTAGCACAACTTTTCTAGCCACATTTGTGATGAAACATTTTATTTTAAATACATCATTCGCTTCTTTTTAAGTTTGCAAAGCCTAGCGCTGTTAGAGACAGGTGTGATATTTCAGGATAGATTATTGAGTGGTGTCTGTCAGTTAATGGAGATATTTTCCATCGCATACATTTATGTAATTTTCCAACATATAAAACAATAAATAAATAAATAAATATAAACAGAAAACTAAAAAGTAAAATAATAATAAATAAATCAATAAAATTATTTTATGTATTAATAAATGTATTTATTTAATCTAATATCTGGCATTGTAAAACAATCAACTGATTCATTAATGACAAACACTAAGCTCTATAATAGAACTAGAAAAATGTATACTGACTATAGAAATTTCCACCATTTTTTCATGACCTTTTAAGATGTAATTATTGACCATGACGTCTCCAGGCCGGGAAATCACACGGTTGGAATTTCCTGACATTTACTAGTTTTCAAGAACATATAAAACTTTTGTAATTTTATGGTTCTTTATTTGAGATTGACAGTCAACTTCATTGCATGCAAAAGTGCAGCTTGGACATTCTGCTAAACATCTCCTTTTGAGTTCCATATAATAAAGACAACATAAAAATTAGTAAATGATGACAGAATTTTCTTTCCTTTTTTTTTTTTTACTTTAGAGTGCATTACCACTTCAAGACTGTCTGACCCTATATTTCTATATTTTTTTCTTGTGGACAGCGTTAAGTGGCATCCACTCCGGGATGTCATTTTGCAACAGGGTGGGTTGGCCTCCTCTGTTCACTATCTGATCCACTCCAAGGACAGATGAAGTGATTACACAAGGCTTAGGTGTGTGGTCTGCCAAAAATGAAAGAGAATGTTCTGCCAAAGAGAAAGAGAGTGTTGGCGCAAGTTTTGCCGGATAACACCTGTGTGTGTGTGTGTGTGTGTGTGTGTGTGTGTGTGCGTGTGTGTGTGTGCTCGTGTGTGTGTGTGTGTGTGTGTGTGTGTGTGTGTGTGTGTGTGTGTGTGTGTGTGTGTGTGTGTGTGTGTGTGTGTGTGTGTGTGTGTGTGTGTGTGTGTGTGTGTGTGACAGTCAGACAGGATGACACCCTGGTGACAGCGTGATTAATGATCAGAAACACAAAAGACCGTAGCTCTCCAGCCGATAAGAGACCCCCCCCTCCCGTCCCACCGACCACAATCCATACAGATCGAAGCCCTGCTTGGGCTGAAAGATTCAACGGGCCAATCGATGCTTGACCCTCCCACAGTTCATCTGCAGCAACACCAGGAGGACGGAAAGAGTGTCCATGGGAGTCTTCATACATGGTGAGACACCACTGTGCTACAGTTCACTGCATATGTGTGTTCATACAGTAATATTAATATATGTAATGGGTATGTTGCGGTGTAAAGTGCAATAAACCAATCAGAGTCTCATCTCCCATTCCCTTTAAAAGCCAGTTGCACTCGCGCCATGGCGGATTCGCTATTTACATGGCGGACTTTGCAAGCGGAAAGACTGAACACGCGCGTCTCCAGAGAGGAAACGGATCATCTACGGGACAAAGTGTACGCATGTTGTGCACCCGCCTATAGACTCATATTACTAACGCACTCTTTAAATAACAAAAACAAATACTGCGCCATTGACTTTAGACCAGGTTTCAGTTGGTCAGTGGTGGGCCATCAGGGCCAGCAAGGCCTTCTCTGCTGGCCTAAACACTATCAGAATCACTGACTTGCACTTCAATATATTTTTTCCATGAATGAGTATTAAATTATTCCCAATAGTCCATTCTCTTAATTTCATAGCTTTTCTCTTGGTTGCGCTGCTTCCAGTAGTGTATGTTTATGTTAGAGCTTGTATCCATTTATAATTTCAGCCATCATGTGTTGCCATGGCCAAAGAAATCTGCCTTGAGGCCTTCAGAATCAATAGTGCGGGCGCCTGTAGCTTAAAATGAATGGCAATGAAACTGTTGCTTTAACCAATCAGATAATCAGTTAGATTTACACAGCCAATCAGATTTCAATTTGACTACATTGGAGCCATCTAGCAGGCGTACAATAACATCTGCATTTTCAAGTCCTTTGATCGGATGGTCAGAGCGCAAACATTCATACTATTGTAACGTCTGACAAGGGACTGTTGTAACCCTTGAAGGACAAGACAAGGGAGGCTCCGTTTCTGAACTTGTAATCGGAAAGCAAGAACCACTGTACACTAACGCACAAGCCGAACTCACTCGCTCGTTTCTTTCTACCCGGCCTTTTGCAAACTCACCGCATTAACCCTATAACTGCCGGAGCAAAATAAAAACAGCAATTTCACAACAATTATAGAGAGTCTGTGCGCTGCTACACTATTAACCCTTTCGCACGTACGATCACACCGGTGTGATCAGTCTAGGCTGGTCCCTGGAGCGTACGATCACACCGGTGTGATCAGTCTAGGCTGGTCCCTGGAGCGTACGATCACATCGGTGTGATTAGAACGGTCAGTGCATGACGTGATCAACTGCTAAATTCAAATGTGCTTTCGCGCGTTGGCTGGCGCTGAGCCAGAGACAGGCGCGCTCAGAACTGTCATATATCACAACTTTACAGTGTTTTCAACCACATAATGTTTATTTTAGGTTTCAGACATATAAGTACTAAAAAAACAATATTTAGAGTTTGTAAAATACACACTGATGTCAAAGGAAGAGGCAATAATAATCCTTTCCATTATAATAAGAAATAAGAAATTATAATTAAAATTCTTCTCCCAGTTCACCAGCCACTTACTTTTATGTATTTCGGGAGAAGTGGATGTCTCCATGGAAACCATAAAGTGACACATTCTAAATAACGGTCGCCTTGAAAAACTCACGCTGGGGGGTCAGCCAGAATATTTTAAACTTACGTGTGAAAGGGTTAAAAGTTATTAATTCAGGTAGGACACCACTGAAGGCCTAGGTGTGAAATGCACGGCCTGCCACTGCAGTTGGTCAATGGCGCAGTCAATTTCAGTTGCCTCAAAATAGCAACGCGCCAACAATGCGCCTGAAAACACCTCGTTTTCAGACCAGCACACCCATGGGTGCACAGATGGGCACAAATGCATTTACTATTTAAACAACATGGTGCAGGAAGTGAAAATGATAACTGCGTCAAACTGAAACTAGCGAAAAACACTTGCGTCGCGCCTGGCATTGCACCGGGTGTATGATAGGGCCCTTTGAATCAGAGATTCATAGCAAAAACCAACTTACACAAAACTGATGTGCAGCATTCTACATTCTACAGTATTCTACAAAATGACTGACATACAGAAAGTCCATCAAAATATGTATTTGTATATAAGCTATAGAACTATATACATCTATATACAGATATATTCACAAAATGAATAGTTCATGATCGAGCCATCACTACTTCATAGAGAACTAAAAAGAGACTGGGAAACGAGGTGCTGCAACAATGTCAAATATGTGGAAAATAATGGGTTTTTTTAACATTCAAGCATGAAAACCTATTCTAGTAGAGCCCGAAATCAAAATCAAGAAAACTTAAGAAAAGGGAATAATATGGCTTCTTTAAGCTTTTGTTTGTATTCCTTTAATAAGCCAAGATGAGCACATGAGCATCTCATATGAGTCCAACATCCTAATGGCCACATATGCTGCTTCTTTCAGCACGGTATATTTATCTGATCTGTGCAGTATAAGGGTTTTCAGTGTGTAGGCTGAAGTCCTGTGCTGAGAGACTCTCAGTAGAGCGTGTATTATTGAATATTACTCATCATACAGTCGCTCTAAAGATTCTCTGCCTCATTAGTGAACGATCATTCAAACCATCAGCTCAGTCAGATGGCATTTCAGCAGAATCAATCTTTGTATCGCTTAACAGGCGTGAACTAATTCACCTGTCATCCCATACAGCAGGCCATATACATGCATTTGTGGGAGACCATGAAAAAAAAAACAATCCTTTTTCTGCTTTATTCCATTAAATTAAAGTGACATGATCATTAGATGCACAGAAACAACTAGGCAAAAGTTCTGAAAGCGTCGGTCATATTGTTCAGCACACAGGGATGGACAGATGACCTGTGTTATCTCTCTATCTCTGTCTGTCTCTCTGTCACTGCGGCCCGTCAGTGAGATGACAGCGTGACATTAATGTGAAGGACAGATAGAAGCATGAGGAGCCTGTCTGATACGTGTGACACCACACACACACACACACACACACACACATCTGAGATGCCACATTTATTGCCTCAAAGTCATAAGCGTCACTCCTATTCAAACTGACAAGCCTGCACTTGATGAGGCAAATTAATTGTGTATACAACTACCAAAAAATAAACAGTAAAAAAAAAAGATATATATATATATATATATATATTTTAACATTTTTACATGCAAGTTTTCTGTACACAATATACCAAACCAAACTATAGAGGTGAATAGTCTCTGTGTGAGCTTGTATGCTAATGTGTGTTTTTACCGCATTTTCACTGTGCAATAAAAATGGCACGCAATAAAATTCACGTCTTGACATGTTGCGTGTGTGTGTGTGTGTTTGGTGTGTGCAGATCTCAAATATAATTGCAGTATTATGGTGACGTCTACTGTAACCTCTGCTGAATCTCTTCTCTCTGATCTGTGAGCAGGTCTCATCCTCAACATCCTTCAGAGCTTCTGAATCGGGATGCGGGCCAATAACGTTTCAGCACTGTTTTGTCTTTGTCAGCACTGCATCTCTGCTGCTATAAAGCCAATGTCGTCCTGAAGTTCAAATCATGAAGTGTGTTTTAAGAGGGCTATGAAGTTGGGCTGGTCGATATATGCTAAAAACATATCTCAAAAAATATTGGCTTTTGTTTTTCAGTCAGAGGACCCATTATTTGTAATATCATTATAAGTACATTTAAAATGTTCAATGTAAAGACTAAAATATAATCAAAATCTAGATTGTTGTCTATATCACAAAATGAGCAAAAGATCAATTACAATATATATATATATATATATATATATATATATATATATTAGTGCTGTCAATCGATTAAAAACTTTAACTAGATTAATCACACATTTTTTCTGTGATTAATCGCAATTAATCGCAATAAAGAAAGAAATGTTTTTGTACGTTTTTAATATATTTTATAATGTAATAATTTCACAGTTAATCAAATTAATGTAGAAACAACATAAAGACAGTATATTTTAAATAATTTTTTAATGGCATCTTTTTATGAATGAAGGCCAGTATTACTGATATTAATACAGCTACTGATTTTTTTTTTTTTTTTCACATTTATTAGGCTTCAAAAATATAACACTTTTTAATTTAAGTGAACTTAAAACAATGCTAACATAAACCCATAATAAATGTCATATTTATTCGTGCCCTTCCTGTCTTAACAGTTAGGAAATATACTGTAATAAAGTTATCAAAGTTATATGCAGTCTGCACTGCATAAACTATAAATTAAATAGTTAATCCTTATTAAAGCTACAAAAGTTATTTAGTCAACAGCAGTGAGTCATTTTCTCTGTTCCCTTTGTTCTTTAACTTTACTGAGAGGAAGCTTTATTGGCTGCTGTCCCTTTAAGAGCAGACAGACACGCGGATCTCACCGTTTATATACCGTACTGTCTATGGATCTCACACACGCGCCTCATTCTCTCGCAACTCTTCGTTCATTTTAGACTTTATATAAATCATTTAAGACTGCTCTTATGAGGATAATCGACAAAACTGACATTTTGGGATTGTTATTGTTAGTTCAAGCGCGAAAGAGAACTGGATTCTGGCGCCCTGTCTATGCATTGTGTGTGTGTGTGTGTGTGTGTGTGTGTGTGTGTGTGTCACATAAAGACATTCACAGACAGCGCTTTCTCTTTTGTCTTGCCGCGCTTGAAATGTTTAAAAGCATTTAAATGAATAAGAGCGTGATCATATAATGTAAAGCTAGCCAACGGATGGCAGAAAAGACGGATGCTGCGTTAATTGCGTTAAATATTTTAACACGTTAAACCAGACAAAAATTAATCGCATGCGTTAACGCGTTAACGTTGACAGCACTAATATATATATATATATATTCACAAGTATAACAAACCTATAGAGCAAATATATAAATTGCTGTTTATAATAAAAATATATTTTATTTAGGGCCTTTAGGAAACTTAATTGACAAATAAAAAACACATTAAAATGATTATGATATTCACAATGTTTTATAACTGCAGCAAAACAAACTGCCCAGCCTTAAAGGAAACCTGTTGCCTTCAAATTATTATGTAATAAACTTCATGTGTAATTGAAAAAATTAAGTTATGTGAACTTGACATTTCAATATAACTTAATTTTTTTCAATTACGCGTGAAGTTTATTTACTTAAAGTCCCCCTGTGGTGAAAATCAAGCTTTTAATGTTGTCTATGTGGTGTTTTTAATATGCTTTCAGACAAACCATGTGCAAATTAAGTCAACACCATTGCTGAGTATTTTCTCTTTAAACCTGCAGTGAACCAAAGACAGTCTCAAAAACATGGTTTGAAATCACAGGTTTTTCTGACGTCACAAACTAACTTATAACCAATCAGGGGTGCGTTTCCCAAAAGCATTGTTAGCCACTTATGGTTGCAAGTTCCGTCTTTATCAACATAGTTCAACGAGTCGGTGTTTCCAGAAACCATCGTTCTAACAAACATTTGCAAACGGCATCGCAAAGTTGTGTAGTTGGAAAGACAGCTCTCGACAGTTTCTTGCAAGCTAACATTCAGTACAATCTATATATTTTATTTAGAATGTATACAAATGCAATTTATGTATTTTAGTTTGTCAAGAGATTTAAAGCACCTTTTTTGAAGAGTGCGCATGTGCGAATGTGCTCTAGGGCCCTATCTTGTACCCAGCGCAATTGACTTTGTACACCGACGCATGTATCATTCCAATTTTGCACCCGCGCACAGCGGACTTTTCCCTCCACAGACGCACGGTAAACTAGGGAATGAACTTGCGCTCCCGGGGGCGGTTCAGCAAAAAGAGGCGGCGTGTTCCGGCGCAAACGTTCCCTGGTGCTATTTTGCAGGTTTAGAAAACAATTCCGCCACTGACCAAGAAAAACCTAGTCTAAAGTCAGTGGCGCGTTGCGCATGTTATTCATATGCTATTTTAAGGGCGCATGCTTGGCCATAATCAATGTAGCGTGTGCACAACGCACATACACTTTGATTCTCTCATCTACACAGAAGCAGCAGTTTTCATTTTTGCAAATCATACATTATTACAAGGGAAAATATTAACACACGAGGGAAATCATTGTGGTGTCCATGAAGATGTGAAAAAATAGGCATAAATCTAGCTTACACATTTACCCAAATTTTTATACGCCTGTTTAACCGAAGCTAATTTGAGTAGGTTTCTCCATCCCCAATGTCACTTCTCTGTGTTTTACGGCCCTGACAAGAACGTCTCCTCGGCTGTGAAGCGCTCCTGGCGTGCGCCTGGCAAATCCGCCGTTATAATAGCAATCCGCCATGGAACAAGCGCGCCTGCTCTTAAAGGGAATGTGAGATGTCGCTCTGATTGGTTTATTTCACGTTACGCCCAAACCACACCTATGAATAATGAAGCTACTTAAGACCAACCCATTTTAGATTTGCGTCGGGCGCAAGAGTCATTTATCCCGCCGGTATAATAGCAACAGTGCCCAAGACCCGCCCACAAAGTTACTTGCGTTTTGCGCTTGATACTTGCGTTTCAGATCGTTAAAATAGGGCCCATAGTGCGTAAGAACGAGCCTATGATTGAATCTGGAAATAAAGCAAAATAACTGAGAAAAATGAGAAATAGTCCTCAGATGCCATGTCTATAATTTATAGCAAAACATCTAGCATTAATTCGATCTCAAACAGATTAATTAAAAGTACCAACGTTGTTGAACTACCAATTTGCGACAATACGGTTTCGGGAAACAGTTGTGACTGGCTAGTTGATTTGCTAGTTGACGATGCATCGTACTATGGTAGTGAAGTAGCGAGTTACGTCGTTGTACGGGAAACGCACCCCAGGTCAACGTGTGATCGTCAACGAGTGGATCTCTGAGCTGGTGCGAGTGAGTGGAGGCGGGGCTCATTTGCATATTCATAGAACCGCGTATACTAAATGAGGCAAGGGTGTAGAGTTACATTCAAGCTATTTTAAGGCATGAAGAAAAAAATTTCAACTTTAATAATTTTATTAAGGCAACAGATCATTTCTACAGTGTAAGATAAAGTTTATTTATATGTTCTAAGTATCTTTCTCCATCTCAACATTAAGTGCTATCATATAGACGATCAATTAAAATATGACGTGCTGTACTGGACAGAATTATCATGAAGAAATTTGCTCTCTCAGTTGGAGAATTTTTGCTCCAGAGCATCTCTGGTTATTTGTGAGCGTTTCTGAGAGAGAGGGAGCAAGAGAGACAATAAGACAACAAATGAGATATAGATACCAGGTGAGATAGTGAAAATGTGTTTTCTGGCTGCATTTTAATGTGTTTACACTTGAGTCATTGATCAAGTAAACGTGTGTTGTGTGCATTGGGAACATCTCCTTTAATTAAAGATTCTGCGGGCGACTACACCGGCAGAGGTAAGACAAATCAAGATAATCTTTCAGACGGCAATGTGAGTCCCGAGACTCCACAAAAGCGATGACATCAATGATTACAATAAGATTAATTTACCGCAAAATGCATTATCTGTTGTTCAAACGAAACAGTCGAGGGAGTCGGAAAGAGTAAGTGGCGGGGATTATGTTTAAGGGTGTTTCTTCAACGAAACATACATTGGGCCCTATGGGGGGGGTGCTCTTAAAACACACTAGATTATTTACTTCCCCTACTAACAATGTCAAACGGTGGACATCACAGAAGAATTCAGGCATAAGCAACTGTAATTTCCACCACTTACATCTTATATTTCACTATTCATCTTATGATGGAAATTTGTTTGAAAATTTGTTTTGTTTGTTGGAAAATCACAGACTACTTTGTCTTGCTAATGCTAATTTCATACGCAGCTTTTTAATACATATTAAATACACAGAATTATAATAATATGTTCATACTTTTGCATAACCTGACAAAAATGCAGCTTGATTGGAGATGACATTCTATTAAAAAAAATTATAATTTCATTTTATATTTACTTTTCTTTTTCTTTTCTTTTTCTTGACGCATCCCATGTCTCATTTCATCTCGAGCACTTCACTGACTATGCTGTTTCCTTGGTAACTACTGGAAGAACGTATTAACCTTTGAAAAAAACTTTGTTAACAAAACTGTGGAGGTGGAAATAACAATCAACTGTGGACAATAACTGATATAAATAATTTTCACATGATAAAACCCTGAAATAGTTTATATTTCTGACACTCCTTGATTAGACTGGCAAAGCTTTAAAATCTAATAATTCATATTCTTTAATGGATTTTAATATTTCACAATCAATGTTATTTTGGTATTACATTTATTAATATTTCATTTTTGTATTTTCAGGTTTCAATTTAAATTTAGTTTAAGTTTTAATAAGGTTTTGTTCTGTAATTTTGATGGCAATTTAGCTTTATTTTATTTTATTTCGGTTTTATAGTTTTATTTATATTTTTATATTTCTAGATTTAATCCTATTTATTTTATTTCTGACTAATTTCAATTAATTAAAATAGTTTTAGTTTTAATTCTAGTTGACAATAACAACTACTTTTGAAATCACTGCGACCTGACTAGAGAAAACAGTGAAAAAAGTCTGTAGGTTTCCCTTTTGCCAAATAGGTAGGAAAACTTCAACACCCATAATGCACTGGGCATGTTGCCCACCAGTCTGCTATGGATACAATTACCAGAGTAAAATACTGCCTTGATGTAGTTGAAAATACTTCTTAGCAAACTTTTAGTCATAATGGTGTCGACTTGTGTTGATTGTTCCCGGTGCAAGAATTCAAAGAGTAAACGCTTAGCAGGAATTAATCATTTATTTATTAATTTAATAATCATTTAAGAAAAAAAAAAAATCATCCCCTGGGACATAAAAGTGCTCATAAAGAAACACCCTTAAACCAAACTTTTAAATACCCTATTATCTTGTTCTACAATAATTTCATAGGTGCTTTTTTTTTAATCAAAGTTTACTAGATATAATGGTCTAGTAAAACTCTATAAGAATCAGAAATAAATGTTCCGCCAGAGTAACCCGAAAACATCGTAAACACGACCTCAGCACGGAGATAAGTTGGATCAAGGCCAGGCGACAGCACAGTGCTGATCAAGCCAGATAATACACTCTCTATTTTTCATTTCCTAAAAGATGTTATGAGCCGGTACCTCTGAACAGCACAATATCACTCACGTTTTGTAGGAAATAAACAGAGGCCGATATGAAGAACAGCTCAAGCGTCCTGGGAGCCAACAGACATCAGCAGGGGTCTCGAGAGCTCGCTCGAGTCTCATAACTCATAAAGTTGCACCCCTCTAGATTAACTCTAAGAACGGATCAGAAGAGATGAGGGCTGATGGGGAAGGTTTCCAGTTCTGTTCATCAGAACAGCATCTATAGCCTTCAGGCTAATAAACAAACCCCTGAGCTGCTCATTAAACAGATACCAACACAATGCACATCAATATTTCATAGCATGCGTACAGGTGCTTAGCATTACACACACAGACTCATCGAGACAGACACTCGCATAGAATTAATCCAACATGTTTGTGTGTTTTAGAAACAGCTGCGTGCTGGTATGGATTATAAAAGCGGCTCTGAGATGCTGTCAAGGGAGGGAAACGCAGTGCAAATCTCACAAAAATGAAACGTTAGCACTGTGTAGAAAACACCTGAAACTTGAGCAAGAGACCATTTACAACTCATCAGCAGCTTAATCAGTACCTTGACCTAAATAAAGCTTTAAACAGCTACATCTGAACTTAATCAAACAGTTGCTGTAGTTTGAGAAATGGCTCATTTGAATCTCTACATTGCTTTCTGCACTTTTTACCAAATGTTAAATCAAGTTGATATACATTTTTGACCTGTCATCAAAAAAGTTATTGCGTCAACTCTTTCCGAACTTTGTGATTAGTTTAAAACTCTTTGAGAGCATTTTAGTTGCATCCTAACCTTATTTGTGCTACAAGTTACACTAATATTTAAAAGTTTGGGGTCAGTAAGATTTATTAATGTTTATGTTCACCAATGATGCATTTAAATATTGTAAAAAAAAAAAGAAAAAAAAAAGTAATATTGTGAAATATTATTGCATCTTTATTTTCTATCTAAAATATATATTAAAATGTGATTTATCCCTGTGATGTCCAAGCTGAATCTTCAGCATCATTACTCCATGATCCTTCAGAAATCACTTTAATATGCTTATTTATGCTCAGGGAACACTTCTTATTATCGTTGTTGAAAAGAGTTCATATTTTTGTGGACACCGAGACACTTTTTTTTCAGGATACTTTGATGAACAGGGAGTTTAAAAGGACAGAGTTGCTGCCTTAAATTTTTAAGTACAATCAACTTGGATGTTTAAGTCATTTCAACTTAAATTACATTAAACTGACTTAAAAAGTAGTTAAAGGGTTAGTTCACCCAAAAATGAAAATTCTGTCAGTAATTACTCACCCTCATGTTGTTCCAACCATGTAAGTCTTTCGTTCATCTTCGGATCACAAATTAAGATATTTTTGATGAAATCTGACAGCTGTCTCACTCCTTCATAGGCTTTCAGAGGGACCGAAACTCGTTGGCCCTGAATAGTTATTAAAAACATCGTTAAAATAGTCCAAGTGACTACAGTGGCTATACATTAAGTTTATCATGCGATGACAATACTTTTTGTGCGGAAAAACAACAAAAATAACGACTTTATCCAACTATTAGTGTTCTTCAAAGTGGGCCTCTGACGAGAGTTCACGGGATGCGCGAGAACTGAGATTACGGCGTTCTTCTTCTACTACTAATTGTTACTGGCTGCTCACTCCCTGGGAGTATTACCGCCATCTACTGTACAAGATGACGTCCCGACATTACCGGAAGCGCAAAACGGTCTGTTTATAAGCAGAGGAAGACGCGCGCTGTATGTAAGCTATTGAATTCGACACTTATTGTGATTTAGGTCTCGATGATGTCGGGACGTCATCTTGTACAGTAGATGGCGGTAATACTCCCAAGGAGTGAGCAGCCAGTAACAAGTAAGTTAGTAGTAGAAGAAGAACGCCGTAATCTCAGTTCTCGCGCATGCGTCCTGGCGCTCCCGTGAACTCTCGTCAGAGGCCCACATTGAAGAACACTAATAGTTGGATAAAGTCGTTATTTTTGTTGTTTTTCCGCACAAAAAGTATTGTCGTCGCATGATAAACTTAATGTAGTGCCACTGTAGTCACTTGGACTATTTTAACGATGTTTTTAATAACTATTCTGGGCCAGCGAGTTTCAGTCCCTCTGAAAGCCTATGAAGAAGTGAGACAGCTGTCAGATTTCATCAAAAATATCTTAATTTGTGATCCGAAGATGAACGAAAGACTTACATGGTTGGAACAACATGAGGGTGAGTAATTACTGACAGAATTTTCATTTTTGGGTGAACTTACATTGAGTTAAAGCAATGTAAAAACATATGTGGTCATAACTTATTGATCATAATTTTGTGTGTGTAGTGCATTGCGTAGTGTGTAGTGCACAATACAGTGTACCATTTATTTGAAACAAAAATCGTTGTACATTTCTTTACTGCGTAGCCCTACAAATGACACACATTTTTTCAGCATTTTCACGTTCAATTTAGAGGCAGGAACATACGAGGCACCTAATGTAACATTTAGATCCACAGAAGACGAAGATGATTATAAAAGAACATAAAATTTATTATGAACTCAGAATAACAAGCCAACATACGAAACAGTGTGCTAGTGCACAGACAACAACCCACAATGAACTGAGGGACCAAAGGAACTTAAGCAGTGGTACAAACAAGGTTAATAAGGAGGCCAACTGAACTAAGGGGACTAATCATATCAGTAACCATGACAACTCATAAGTGGCAGGAAACAAAGGAAACACGTGACTGAATGAAAACAAAACAAACTGAACGTGACTGTGACACATAAAGACACATGGTGAAGGGGGAAAAAATTAGATGGGAGGAAAAATTATATGTCAATGGTTCTGCGTTTCCCTGAGAAACTTTGTTCCCTCACAATACATTTGCGTTCCCTCACAAAAACGTTTGCGTTCCCCCGAGAAATTTTGCGTTCGCTCGCAAAACTTTTGTGTTCTTTGCGAGCGAACACAAAGTTTCTCGGGGAACGCAAAAGCATTGGCATTTAATTTTTCCTCCCATCTCATTTTTTTCCTTCACCATGTCCATTTAGGTGCTCCGTATGTTCCTGCCTCTAAATTAAACATGAAAATGCTGAAAAAAGTGTGTCATTTCCACGTATTTCATCACCAAATGCAATAGCATACATGAAAAGGACATTAAAGATCAAATGCATGTGTGAAATTTGCACATCAACGTTATTATTGTGATGTATATGTGTGTTTTCTGGTAACGGCCAGTCAAGAGAGCTGTGAGAGTTTTACAGCACCATGATTCAACCTATGAATATTGATATGTATCAAAATGTGGCATAATGTTGCTCACACACTCTGGATCACTAAAACACATCTATATTTAGCCAATAACGACATGAAAAATAGTAGCAGCTAAGATGCGAGCTGAAATCTAACAGCCGATGTGGTGAAGTGAGAGTCTTCTCTCGCCAGAAGCTTCAGCATCACATACAGAAACCCTCTTGTAAATGTAAGAAGACATTCTCATTGATTGCCTCGGTGGACCGCGACTCTCCTGGCATGGTAAACAAAAACCTAGCGATGAAAACAATGCAGCCCCGCATCTATTCCAGCCTCACCTCTCCTCTCCTCCTCCTCCGCTCACTCTCTTTTCTCATGCAAAAGCGTTCGGCCACTCCAGGGAAGAGGAGAGACGCGGACAATTATTTCCTGGCCCGGACGTGGCGGAGCTGTGATTGACAAATGAAAAGATTGAAATAGCTTCTCTTTTAAAAAGGAAGAGAGCTGCCAAATCGGAGATCATCTTTAATATCCCACCCGGGAGGGGAGGAGAAAGACGGATAGAAATGGAAACTGGCATCATTCAATCCTTTCAGAAGCAGCGCTAAATGTCGCACTTAAGAAAGAGGCCACGTTGAAATAACACTACATATTCATGAAAACCCTCGCAGAGGAATCAATGCGCTTCACTCATCAGCAAATGGGAAAAGATGCAAAACTCTATAACTACACGACCACATGACCTGGCGGTTGCACCTTAGTCCTTCTTGCTAAGTCAATAAAACCAATAATTAAGAAAGTCTGAACATCACGAAACACTAAAAAGACAAACAATTTCATTCAAACGATCCCAGGGTAATAGCTCTCTGAAAGATTGTAGAGATTATAAGAGAACTTTCAGTAAAAAGCTCCTCAAAGAAAATAACATTTTGTGTTTTCAAACAAACATGATTTTCATTCTATTGTTTTATTTCCACTCTTTTCCATATAATTTAAGCGAAAGACAAAAAAGTGGCTGTCAGAATCAAGCATCATGAAGCATTCCTTGGGACTTGAATGTTAAATGTCTTCAGAAGTGAACTAATAAGAAAAGACCAAAATTCAAGCAGTTGTTCACTGAAATTAAACAAGAAGAAAATGTCTGATTAGTTAACAAATAAATCTTATGAGTCAGATCTTTTCAATGAATCAGTTGATTCAGTTCACAAAACCAGAATGATTTGCTCACCAAATGGACTGATCCAGTTCTCAAAGTTCATCTCCATGATTCCATGATCTGGTTACAGTGTGAACTGGATCAACGGATTCATTGAAAAGATCCAACTCAAAAAATGATTCATTTACAGTCTACTGCAGGAGTTTATCAGCTACTCATGACTTTATTGTGTTCCTCACACAGTTATAGAGCATGATACACATGAACTACTTTTATGATGCTTTTTTCTTTGGTCATTTTGGATCTTGACAGCCCAAGTCTGTATTTACCTTTATTGAAAAGTGGGGCCAATTTTGTGTTCCACAAAAGAAATAGTCATACTGATTTGAAAGGACAAAGAACAGCTCTGTTTGTCTACCATATTAAACCAGCATAAACCAGTCTAAACGAGCATGGAAATGTAAGGAAGACCTGCTCTCTTATATTACATTAGCTGTATTCAAAATCGCCCCCTTTTACTATCGCCCCATTCACTATTCCCTAGATTAGTCCACTAATATAGTCCACTTGAAGGAGTGAATGAAAACGAGTGAGTGAATTCAGACACTGAGCGCGCCGGGAAGGGCGACTCTGCTTGTGCTGTTTAATAATCATTTGAAACTTAGCAAACCGGCAGCTCCAATAGTAAGATGAAAAGATTTATCTTGTCATGGAAACTAGCATTAACCGTAATTAAATTATTTAATAATCAATTAAAAAGGAATTTATACCTCACAGTACATTAAGGGAATTCTCTAGCCATCGGTTGTACACTCGTTATTGCGGTGCATTATGGGATTGAATGAGTGCATTCGATAACGTCCACTATGGTTTCGGACAGCGCTACAAATGGCTGTCCCCTTAAATAGTGCCCTATTTAAGAGTATAGGGGGCGATTTCGGACACAGCCAAAGTCTTTTGGATGCATAGGAGGATTAATGCATGCTGGGAAACAGCAAGTGGTTGGCCTCTTCAGCAAATCGCAAATTACGGCAATCTTAGACCACACACACACACACACACACACACAAACTAAACCATCAGCAATGATTGAAACAGAACACCCACATCTCTCACCAAATAAATAGGTGTAAGTGTTCTCAAACATGATATTTGAATGAGGCCGAATGGCTTGTAAAGACAGGGAATCTCATTTTCCACCTTGGCACGTAGCCTCATAGATTTCCTATCACAGCCCAGTAGAGAGTCCTGTCTAACCTGTCCGCCTTTTGTTTGCACCAGGTGAGTTTGATGGAAGACAAAGACACAGGGTCAAAAAGGAAGAAACGCTAGTGAAAATCAGCCTTAACCATCATTTTTCATGGCTTCAGATGACTTGGATATAGCGCCAATGTCATATGCACCATTTTTATGATACTTTTGCATCCCATTTAAAGCTGGAAGGCTCATGAGGTTGAGTAAATGATGACAGAAGCGTCATTTTTGGGTGAATTATCCCTTCAAATGTATTATTTTTGAAAGCTCTGAGAAGAAAGACAGATGAACCATCCAGACACAGAATCTCTGATGCTTTCAACCCAATACATGCTCTATTTTCAGATATTATCACCAGGCATATGGAGCTGACTCACGCTGACTGGTTTGGCAGGAACGTTTCGACTCTTCTTCGCCGAGAAGTTAAACGAGGACGTTTTAGTCACTTTGCTTTTGATATTTCGAGTTTGATCACAAACTTGTGGCGAACAAGTTTCGGGATTTAACGAGCGTGTCATTGCTGTAGACACAACAAATGCTATGAGGAATAAGTTATCATCACTCGGCATAGAGCCTGCTGGGAGTCGAGAGAGAGACGGTGGGAGTCCGCAGGGTGTACGTCGATGGAAAGATGGAGACGAGAAGAGAAAATAAATTGTGTGATGGCTGAATATCAGCTTCCATAGCGAGATGAGTGCGTGGCTGCTGCTTTTGGCTGATATGTGTCATATCACATCCAGAGATGATTTTCATCAAACGCTCGATAGGCCAAACTGGAAAAAAGTGTGGACAGATGAAGTCAAATTATTTTAAAAGACTTCTGTTTGCACAGAAACACAGAAATTGAGATTGAATGAATGAATGAACGAACCTGTAACATACGAACAGAAATTCAACCATTGGGGTTGAATATTTTGTCAACCATTTTCTAATTTATTTATATTTACTACTTTATATATTCTATTTTTACTACTTGATACATTGAACAGGATTCTTTGATGAATTGAAAGTTCAAAAGAAATAAAATCGTATGTAACATTTTAAATCTTCACTTTCACTTTTGATCAATTAAATGCATCCTTGCTGAATAAAAGTATTAATTATTATTTCTCAAAATAAGTTTTGAATGGTAGTGTATATCTGTTAAACGTCAACTTGTAAATGTAAGTATCCACAAAACAAACAGACAAAAAGCAACAAAACACTCATTTCAGTTTAGTGTTACACAAATATTAAACAACAAATTGGATTCTGTTGGATATTGTTATTTGTACGTATACATTCCCAGTTGGTGTCATTTATATGTATGAGATCATAAAAATAATCTAATATTATCAAAGTTCCATCGAATCTGAATCTGTTTTCCGCTTCAGATTTCCTCAACCGATTACAAACAGAATTGAATTCCAGCAAAGAACGCATGCGAGGCATCTTTTTTTATTATCTAGAAAATGATTAGGATTTCCCAAGATAACTTAATGTGTGGGCTGTAAACGTTTGTTCTGTCAGCACTTTGGAAACATAACGGCGGCTCATATTCCTTCATCTTTTCATCCTTTTCTCAAATACAGGAAACTCACTGGCTCTCACAGAGAGATTACCTCGCATGAATCGAGCACTATTAGTTTGCTTTTCCGCTGTTTATTTGCACTGATCACATCGTAAGGCTGTGTTCGGTTGGTCTTAAGGTTCATTCCTGTCAAGACAGGTGTGCACTTCAAAACCCTTTGTCATGGTATGGAGATTACACAATCCTAATCTTGTCAGTCATTAGCCATGCTTCCATCCACCTATTTTTATGCAAATTGTGGGATATCGCATAAAAAACGCTGGATGGAAACGGCAAGATGCACATAAATTAAAAAAATGTGCATCATTTTTTTATCCGATAAGAAGACGTGGACGATGGAAACACATTTACTGAATAAATTCCTTAAAAAGTCATGTGACGGCAAAATTTGACAAACAAGCAGACTGAGCTCATTGCACAACATCTGAAATGTTGTTTTGGTCATTCTGAAATGGAAAAGTCTGTAATCACCTGCGTTCCCAAACATCAAGCATCCTCCTCTGAAAACAAGATAACATGACCGCGTTTTTTTGTGATATTTGTCACCAGTTTATCAAGAAGTTACGATTTTGTTCTCTTCGACTCACTGGATGGAAATTGTGCTTTATTCGATATTCCAATTTTGTACACAAGTTAAATTCGCAGCTTTAAATGGAAACATAGCTAGCGAGTAGGGGTCCATACTGTTAAAAAAGGCTAGTTCATAAAGACCCTTTGGCATTAAACACACCTCTCAACGCAAGCATCATCAGCTGCTAATTTGCCATTTGTTATAGAACATCTAACATATCTAATGTAGGACTTCAATAAAAATGAGCAGGGCCCGCTGATAACACCATTTTTGCATCCGCTGACTTAAAGGGAACCTATTATACCCTTTTACAAAGTCTGATTTAGTTTTTGGGCTCTACTAGAATAGGTTTTTGTGCTTGAATGTTTAAAAAACACATTATTTTTCCCATAGTTGACACTGTTGCAGCACCTCTGTTCCCAGTCTGTAACACTGTTAAGTTCCAGTCTCTATGAGTTAAGTCCCTCCTTCTGAAACGAGTTTGTTCCCAGGAAGAAAACTCAAGACTACAATGTTTCAGGGAGTTCAGAAACAGTGTTTACTGATATAGAGAACAACTCGCTTTGGAGTGACTTTGTGCTTTGTAACTTTGGAGACCTTTCATGCTCAAACAGCAACATTACACACTAAAGAATGTTGCATAATAGGAACTCTTTAATTTAAATATGAATCACTCAGCACTACACCAGATTAAACTGCAAACTACTGGTTAAACATCATTTAACTAGTCAAATATATGCTTTTTTTTTAAATTAAATACAGTGTGAAAATGGTGCAACAACTATACATACATCCTGATTTACATGGAAAAGTTTTCTTGTGTCATGTCTGGTTAGGACAAAATGTACACCTGCAAAACGCAGAACTTTCTAAATAAACCTGCCAACCTGTTAACATCTTCTATATTTTCCTCACTAAATTACAGAGGCGCTTGCCTATGCATTTCAGTGCTAAATGACTTTCGTGGAACTTTCCATTTGTTCCCTACTTGTCTATATCAACCCCGGTCCACTCCAATGTGTTTCAATAATGGTCCTGTCTCCGACAAAAGAGAAATGAAAATATGGCACTGAAATCAACGTTTTTCAAACAAACACAATTACAAGGCAATTTGTAAAGTGCTGTGCAAAGTAATGTTCAATTGCTCTTCTCCAGAGGTGAAGGCCTTGCGAGAAGCGTTGCCATAACTGTGTGATTTGTACCAGTCTCATTGGTAAAAAGCTTTCCTGCGCCGTGTGCCAAGAGCCGACATTACCAGTTAAATTGCACATCATTTAGGTGAATGGTGTATCTGAACAGGTGGAGATGATGGCTTGGATGAAATCGGACAAACTCGGCTTCTTTGCGGTGATTGGTTTTAAACAGCCCTCGGGGGGAAAACGGTTTGTTTGGGTAAAAATAGGGAGTGGAACAGAACATTGACGGACATTATTTAAAGGGGCTAAAAACGGTTGTTGTGATTGAATCAGCTAAAACTAAAACAGAGACCATTAGACAACATTTATAGACGGATTCAAAACAATACTGGTGTAAAAAAACGGACAATATGTTTTAATGACTAAAACCAGGTATGCCTGAACTGTTTGCTGAATAGTTAACAAGTTTCAGTTTGTCCAACGCTGTTTTCTAGAGCAAATAAATATACCATAGGCCATTTTAAAGGAAAACAGCCTTTGTGCAGAGGTTATGTGTGCTCCTAACAAATTGAGCCATGGTGCTCAAGTGGGCGACACAGGTTCAAATCTGGCATGAAGAAATTCCCGATAACAGGTCCAATTCTCACTATATTAAGGAGTTGCTTATTAGTATGCATATTACTAGGAAGTTGGCTGTTTATTAGTACTTATAAAGCACATTTTAACGCCTTATTCTGCATGACCATATCTACATCCCTCACTCCTACCCAATACCTAAACTTAACAACTACCTTACTAACTATTAATAAGCAGTAATTAAGAGTTTATTGAGGCAAACGTCATAGTTCATAATGAGAATCTAAAGTGCGACTTCAACTGCAAACATAATTTAAACAAAAAATGCAAATGTCACTTCGGCAACGTCACTAATAAAAACTAACTTTCAAAACATACATATCTATAAAACCAACCAGAACATTTCACTTTCTCACCAGCAAAACTTGACTAAAGCCATAAAGTATTTGACAAAAAAAAAATGCAGAAGAACATTGTTTTGGTTGTGCTTCAGCTCTGCATGACCATGCGGATGAATATGGTTATTCTTCTGCTCATAAAACATTCACTACTAGGCTTAAGAGATATTACCAGTTTAGATGAAAAGGATCTCAAGCTGACTAGCTGAAGACGTTACTGTAGCTTTACCCATTAATAGACACGGTACTTTCTTGAAAATAAATTCCAGCACATCGCTACAACAACTATAATGAAATGACCCTTCACAATAGATCATGCTTTACAATCAACTCTGTTAGAGAGCTACATCTGCCAATTAATCTGTTCAATAAAATACCTTCCTCATCTGTTGAGTAATAAAAACAGCATCTCCACATCACTTTTACAACATTTCAAATCCCTCAGTTCTCGCCTTCTCCGAAAAGGCACGCCAATGTTGATTCTTGTTTTATTACGAGCTCTGTTGGTTTCTCTTTTTGCCAGCATACTCTCCTCTGTTCGGCCTTTGTTTAAAACGGGTGATTCCCCGGAGGTTTGAGATTTATCTTCTCCATATCAACCTTTCTCGCTCGTGACAGCTAACCTCTAACTTCCACAGATACACGTCAAAGTAGCCGGAGCAACTTTTCTCTATTTATAGATATGACGAGTGACATATGTATGCAGTTTCCCACGAAAACCATCACGACAGGTCTAAAATATATAATACGCTTATAATAGGCTTACCATAGTGAATCAGGGTAAGATGAAAACACATTTTGGAGGAAGGATTGATGATGTATTGAATTAAATGTAGCTAATTGTGAAAAAAAAAAAAAAAGTTACATAGTATACCTTTAAACACCCAATAGAAAACGTATTTTAAATTGTAATAATATTTTCAATCTTACCAACTCCAAACATCTGAGCACTTATTTCTGATGAAGCAACATAATGTGTGCAAATGGACATCATAAAAATGTAAAAAGTTTGTTAAAAATCAGGTAAATACAGTATAAGGCAGTAACAGGAGCATTTTACCCCAACAACAGTGATGAAAAAATCAGTTTTTCATAAAATGCCCACGTGGAGCTATGATGATATAGTGTAGATATAGGGACTATAATGATATGAAATAATTATGCAATACACAGTGACAAACTGGTATTGAGGAAAGTACAGTACAGGTGCTATCTGTTGCTGTTTAGTGTTTCAGAGGCGTTCAGCGAGTACGAGCCGGTCATCAGCGGTGTGAATGTATTCTCCTTCAGGCTGTGTTCAAACCAGCACCTGCTATAAAGTGCAGCGGTCGTCTCACTCTATTGGCCCTGTAATTTCAAAAAAGGTCACAGCGGCTGTGGCGTAATTCAATATTCTTATAGTGCTGTATTAACTACATATTTAATCACCGCGAGTAGGACACTGACGGAGCGTCCTGGTGTGGCAGGGCAACGGAACATATGCGGACCGAAGTGCTGCTGTCAGCATCACATGAGGGATGAGCGTGCTCCTCCTTCAAGTGCCTGGTCCCATGATGCACAGCTACCAAATCTGCTGTGTTATGCATTCGGTCAGATATCCAGCTATGACCCGTAGTCCACCTGTATTTATTTTCCTCCTTCAAGCCCTCTTTCCTCATTGACTCACATAGAGGTGTAGATATTATAGATATAGATGTGCATAAATAGAAAACCAATATATAAGGAATAATGTACAGCCAGACAGTATTATCAGAATGCGAATCGAAAAGTTCTTGCATCACCCTAAAGGGGATTGTTTTGAAATAATGACCAAAACTGTACTTTATCCTGCATATTTCACTTTTACTTACCAAATAAATAAATAAATGGGAATTACATATGTAAAATTAGCTGAGAAGAAAGAGTCCACAGAGTGATAAGAGAAATTACATTATTACATCTGTGTACGGCACAGCTACTGTATGTTGGAAATTATATGTAGCATCATTATATACACATATTTGACCGCAAAATGCAGTGAATGACCAATCAGAATCAAGTTCAACACTGTGTAATAAATATAGGGCTACACTTTACTTTGACATTCTGCTGACTATAATGCTGATATGTCAACTAACTCTCTTTAGAGTATTAGTAGAGTATTAGTAGACTGTTAGGGTTCGGGTTAGTAGAATAAGTTGACATGCACTTGCAAAGTAACTTATAGTCAGTAGAATGTCTGTTGGAGTGAATCAAGTTATGAGCAAATATGAGCGAATGGCAAACACCTATGCAAGTTCATCCAATATAATCCAAGTAGCGATTCAGAACAATAACTTGTTCTTGTTCACAATCAAGTCATTCAGACTGCATCTGTAAGTGAACCATTCAGACTGATTCTAAATCGTTCACGATTAATCAATATCAAGATCTATGTATTCAACTTGCATTTGCAACAGTGATTTTTTCTGTGGTTTAGTAAAAGTAACAAAAAGATCTGGAGTAATGAATAAGAGTAAAATGATTCATTTGCTTTAAAAAATATGGTAGTGTTGGTAGAGTGGTAGGGTGAAAATGTATATTCAATTGTAATATTATACTCCCGTTTCTACTTAAAGTCAGCAAGAATTTAAATTTGCAATCCATTTACTTCAGCAATGAGTAAAAAAACTACAGAACAGAAGTTTGGTGTCAGTAAGTTATTTTGGGGGAAAAAAGAATACTTTTTTGAGCAAGGACGCATTCAATTGATCAAAAGTGACACTAAAGACATTTATAATGTTACAAAAGATTTCTATTGAATACTTTTTGAACTTCTGAATCAAAGAAAGTTTCCACAAAAATGTTTTTAACATTGATATTAATCGAAAAAGGTTTCTTGAGCATCAAATCATCATATTAGAATGATTTCTGAAGGATCATGTGACACTGAAGACTGGAGTAATGATGCTGAAAATTCAGCTTTGATCACAGAAATAAATAACATTTTCAAATATGTTAAAATAGAAAACAGTTCTTTTAAATTGTAATAATATTTCACAATATTACTGTTTTTGCTGTATATTTATCAAATAAATATAGCCTTGCAGAGCACAAGAGACTTTCAAAAACATTAATAAAATCTTGCCAACGCTAGTGTATATCAGGACATCATTATATCCATCGGGACTTACGAAAAGTGAGAAAAGCCAGACTGAATAAGAATTTGCTAAAACAAATCACGAATAGCTATTAGCCTATTGGTTAACATCACCAAATTACACACACGGCCTAAGCGAACTCAACAGAAAAAAGAAGAGTTGTGTCAGAGGAAGAGAAAATCCTTATATTTTCATTAAAGATTACAAATGCAAACATTTGTTTTTCCTTTAAAGTACTGTGCACCAATAAATCATTCAAAAATAGACCCGAAATGTGAATTAAAAAAGTAAACAGGGTCCATTTTGATTCCAAATTGACTATAAGCTCAGTAACCTCATAGGAATTGATATCATACATTGATGCATTAATGAGCATCTATACCTAGTCAATAACACAACTCGAAACCAGTTCCATCAAAGAAACTCTGAGATTGTCAGGTGGTTAGAGACTGCAACCCATCACGCTCAGCGGCCCACTGTTCATTGTTTGTCTGCAGCATCTGTTTACAGCTCAGCTGCGGGGCCTGTGCCATGCATCAGGTGGAGTGAATTGGACTTCGGGAAGGATCCGACTGGCTCAAGCCCTGATTAACGCTGCTATATCGGGCTCCAGCTATCAATACAGACTCGCAGCGAGCAAAAGGCATCACCGCACGTCTGCTCGCGACTGAAATTACACTCCAGAAAAGAACATTAAACCCAGAGAGAGACGCGCACCAACAGACAGAGCTGACAAGTAAATTGTTTCTGAAGCAGCAGGCAAAGGAATATGAGGAAAGGAGGAGGAATGAAAGGAGGGAAGGTAAACAAGTGAGGAGAAGGAATCATAACGGACAGGAGTGCGAGGCAATTAAGAGGAAAATGGTTCAATAACAGGGTGATTTGGGGAGGTATCATCCTGGCTGATGTGAATTAGGGAGAAAGGCTAGAAAGGGAGATACTGAGGGCCAAAGCGAGAGCTCCTTGTAGAAGTCGGTCATGATGGATTGTGGGAATAAAGTGTGCTTTGCAGGGAACGTACAATATGCTGCTAGTGATGAAGAAACTGATGACACGCTCGCTCAGGTGTCCGCTCAGGAAACTGTACGAGATGAAAAAAGGGTTTTAAATGAAGTGAAGCTTTAGAGGAATACTGGAATTCACCCACACAAGAAATATTTGTCTTCATTTATTCAAAGTCATGTAATTCCAAACCCATATGACTTTTTAGATTTTTTTTTAAAAAGCACACCAGATGTGGTTCATTTGATTCCATTGATAAAAATTTAACTACATAAGACACAATTCATCTGGACTACATTTTACAGATGTTGTGATGCATTTTCATCATTTTGGAGACTGACAGACCCAGTCCCCATTTCATTTCACTACTGGATATGCAGGACAAAAAAAAATCATCTTCCAAGTCATGTGGGTTTAGTCCAACATGAGCCTAACTAAATGATTTTGGGGTGAACTGTCTCTTTAAATGCTCAGTAGTCTCATGTAGTCTCACTCTATTTAATGCATCCACTTCAAATCTCAAACTCACGATAAAAGGCTCATAGGCAGAAGATAGCAGTCGCTCCTGACTGATGTCTGTCGTTTATCCTGAAATCCTCCTTTCGTTTAACATTATTCATCATTCGCCTGAAATAGAGAACCAGTTGATCTGACAATCCCTTGAATGGTGTCCATAACACAAACAGACAGCTCATCATATGACTGGAAAGATAGACGAAACGGGGAAAACACACCAGAGCCATGTGGGGAAAGCACATAAGCCTGCACTGCACTGCAATATATATATATATATATTTATATATAGTTTTGTTTTTTGTGCAAGTGCTCCTATAAAAATAACTGGCTTTTTGAAAGTTCAGGTGCAATTAGTAGGCTTATGTGTCTATTCCTCATAGCTTGGAAATAACCTGGGAATCCACATCGGCACGTGGGATAAAAGCACAAAACACAAGGCTCATGCACGCTTACCTGGAACCAGAGGACCCTCCGACAGCTCCGACTGGACAAACTGCAGCAAGGTGAAAATGATGAGGACTGTGGTGCCTGACCATGTGACCTGCATGATTCTTACAGAGATGGCATCCCTGGTCGTCTCCGAGATTAATCTGGACAGACAAAGAGAAAAAGAAAGCAATTAAATGGAGGGAACTTCACATTTTTTTGGACGAGATAATCGAGAATTCAGTGAAACAATGATCATAATTATACCAAGCTTCAAAATAAACCATAAATGAATAATAGTCAATGAATCAGATTTAGAGAGGTGCATTTTGTGGATTAAAGTCACATTCTCTCAGCCTTTTTTGGATCAATGCTCAAGGCTGATTTGAGATCTCATACCCAGCAGGAATATCACCTGTTGGAACAAAATGAATCTATTTGTAACTCTGATCGACCAAAATGCAAGTGCACTGAGATTGTGGCCAATCCACCCCCGTCTGAAACCCAAAATCAAACATGCTAAGACAAAACACAGTAAATCTGATCCGGAATTATATATCCGGATTTGTCTTGCTTAACCCACTTTGCTTAACCCACTAACTACTTTAACCTCTTTGCACACAAATAAATAAAAAAAATTACTTTTTTTTTTAAACTTTCCATTTTTTTAAACAAAACACTCAAGGTTTTTGTAATATACCTGTACAGAATGGCAATGAATAATACAATTATATATTAATAAATTAAATTTTTATATAAATGTATTCATAAATTACAATGTATTGTATATACACACACAGACAGACAAACTTTATCCACCTCTCTACTAACCATAATGGCTTGTTTGTGGTAGACACTGTAAGCTTGTTGACTGAAAGGCTTTATTCTACTCTTATCTTAGGGCGCTCAGTAAACATTCTCCCATTCTCCATTTGGACCGTTTCCTGGCCACAGAGCTGAAACCGTAGCGGAGAGCTCTGCTATCTGATTGGAGCAACCGTCCGTCTCATTGTCACACTCGTACCTTATCATCCTTTATTTCCCGTAGTGTTCTGGCAGCCTGATTGAATTATTGTGCCTAACAATTGCATAATTTGCATGCCATGATGACAGACGCTTTCGCTACAAACCGGACGATTGAGTGCGAGTTGCATTTATTTTCCGCTCTTGGCTTATTTCCTCATTCCCTCATTCATAAAACACTCAGGTCCGCTTCCTCCAAGTATTTTGTGGTGGACACAGGAGGGTCGGATTGAATTCTTCCAGATAATTGTGTCAGATAGGCAGCCAAAAGCGCCTTTCACAAGCGATCAGATAAACACCCAATTACCAGCGGTGAGATGCCACTGTCGGCAGGGCCGAGGACCAAGATGGCCTCCTCACCTGACACTCTACGTCAATGAATTGAGGCAGAGAAGACAGCTGAGAGTAATTATTCAATTCCGTTGATTAATGAATACAACCACTGAAGATAATGGAAGATTTATGTGTAGCACCTCCTCTTTCCAAATTGCATGCATGGATTGGGCCAATCAGCGCCCAACAGACCAGCGAACATTTGTTTTCTACTCTTTTCTTCAGTTTATCTTTGTAAACATGAGCAAGAATTGAATGTACATGTATGCAAAATGTGAAACATAGAGGTGAAAATCCGAACCATGCAGTCTCAGATTCCAGTCTGAATGAGGGTGTTTATTAGCCTGGGTGCCAGCCCGAACCCCGCCCACAACATTTTTTGGTCGGGAAGTTCGGTCTGGACTCGCTCCGTTGAGGAGCTATTATGCCCGAACAAAAATTGTTCGGACCAATCAAATTGTCAGGGCGGGCTTTATACGATGATGGACAGATGAGCAACGGTAACGTAATCATCCACGTCACCAAAGAGCGCTTGATTTGAATTAGTTTACAACAAAGACGACTGCTGCTGGAGAATTGAGATTTCACGAGTTCACATTTACAAATAAGTCAGATAGAATAAATGCGTTTATAAGATTTCACACAAATAAGTCGATAGAATAAATGCGTATATGACGTGCTGTCCGAGGAGAGGGCTGTGGGCTCGGTAGCCATACTCCCCCGTATTCCTGGTTGTGAGAGAACAAGACAAGAGTGAGGATTCAGGGTGGTGGAGGGATGCTGGAAAACTGTCAAGGAGTGTTAGGTAAGTTGACAGAGTGAATATGCTTCCTCATGCTGATAGATAGGGTAACGTTAGACATGGTATTGTTTGATGACAAGTTGATATTGGATTGATTATTTGTACGTGCTCCTCCCGAACTTTGTTTATGAAACATCATGTGTAGATTCCGCCATTGCGTCTGTTATAGAAGATATCGACAGCGCATTCATTTTAAAAGAGGAACAGAGAGCCGCGACATTTTGTTGGTTGAAAATATGAATGAAGAACATGCGTCATTTACTCCGTTGTTTTGATTGGTTGTAGGTCTATCCAATTGAGTGCAGAGTTTTTTTTTTTCCTGGTTCGGTTGAGACACACCCCATAATCAAATCTCTATGGAGAAGTATCAGACTCACATTCTGACTAGAATCTGAGTATGACGACGTCAGGCTAGGTGTTTATACGATGTACTAAAAACTGATTTTTTTTTACTTTGTGTTTTTCGCTTACAGGCGACAACATGGTCAAAATGATCCCCGTTCACACAGGTTTGTGAAAACGACTTAAAACGCTGTATTCTGCTGCCAAGCCAGTAGCTGGCGATGTAACGAAACTCTACACGCCTATAGACTGAACACGTAATACGCATGTGAATGACGTCACTGTTTTCACAAATTCAAGTTTCTGTAATTTACACAGTGACGATAACGGTATTGTTTTCAAAAACGTGCACTTTAAAACCTGTTTTCAAAAGTTTTCATTCAGTGGGGTATTCCAAAAAGCAAGGTTAATATACCATCACATATACGCTGAACACTTGATTGGTTAACCCAAACCTGGCTTACTCGAGGTAAAACGCGGTCTGGAGTAAGTTCAGTCAACCCGGAGTATGAAACTTAGAGTTAGCGGATTCTAAGAAGCACACCATACTTCTTACTTCTTCTTTTGTTTAATGGTGATTTACATTCTTAGTGCATATTGCCAATGCCACCTACTGGGTGGATTTGCAATATTTTTTTTGCTGAATTTTTCTTTAATCAGTTTTTAATTACGGTGACCAAAAATTATATTGTTTGTTTGATGCTAAATATATAAGAACAAAGAGAGATGGATTGACCGGGGAAAAAAAAAACAGCCTGTGATTTCAAAGATAATATGGCTGTACGTTTCTTTTTTTATGTTAATAAAAAAAATTTTTATTATATAAATACATTATATAGAAAATATCCCATTTTCATTCAAAAACCTTATGAATGCACGTCTACAATATGTGAGAACAGAATGAAATAAGTAAATTAGAGTGAAATAACATTATAATATATACAGTAACTATATAATATACTATTGTGTGAAACCTGTTATGCTCACTGGAGCCTCATCATGTGCTGAATACTTCTGAAACTAACCCTGGAACATGATGTTGAGAAAGTAAGCTGCTATGACTACTTACATAACCTCAAAGTTACCTCAGGTTTTAGAACTGAAAGTTGAGGTACATTTGAGGTATTGATTTACCCTGAGTAAACTTACCTGGTTATGTCACATAACCTGCTTTCTGGAATACTGGGTAATTTTGGAAATATTCCAAAAAACAAAAATAACACTCTGACTCCACAGTGAGCAGAGGCCTTGTTTATAAACTGTTGCATAGAAACTGATTCAGAGAACAAACATACGCACGTTTTTTTTGCCTCTCTTCCAGATGTAAAATGTATAAATCGCAAATGATCTTGAAATGATGTGCAGCTGAATGGTTTCAGATCTCCACCTTGTAAACACCGCCTAATTAATGTCATTGACATATAAGAGAGCACCAGTCTATGTCCAAATCCTTAACTTAAGAATGGCGAGCAGCAAGAATTGCTTAGATTTCCAAATACCTGCCGTACTCTGACTCTCAATATTGCTAATTTCAATTTTTTTCCCATTAATTCCCATATATTCACGTTCATTTCCATGGAAAATTTCCGACTTTAAAAATGTTTAGTTTAGGGTCCAATTCTCATTCTCGTGCACGGCTGCACGCGAAGTCGGAGCTGAAGAAGAAGCTGGCTCAAAACCTCACAACACCCACCCCCTGTCTGTGATTGGTTGGAACACTATTTGTTTTGGTTTTGAGTGGTTGGTGAAACCAATTGTTTTTGTGTGCAGATCTCAGAGCCTAGGCTGCCTACAGAGACGTGTTTTTTTGACGGCATGCTTATGGGGCGGGCAGTTAGCGGATCATTAGGAAAGATTAGATGAATGTGATCTCTTTTTTTGGGGCCTGAAATCACTGATACAACCTTTAATCTTAACCAATAACCAATACAACCAAATAACTACCTTATAACCAGTAATTATGAGTTTATTGAGCCTGTTATACCCTGTTATACAATTTATCGGCATTGCAATAGTCATTGGAATCCGCAACAACTAGTCCACAACCACCAAACCACACCGACTCACTGCAAAACTCAGAGCTCAAATTGAGAGAAAGGTACAACAAGAAAAAGATGAAGACTTTTCAGTTTCCACAACAAGTGCTTTCTTTTCCTCTTCTGCTTGTGGAGTTTCTTTGTTGTGGTGGGCGACGTGAACAAAGTCAAACACCCATCCCGACCCTTCATGTACTGTTTTGAGGTTTGGCAGACACTAACTAAACTGTCATTTCCTTTACACACTGCTTTCATTTCGAACATGACATGACACCATTTCCACATGAATAGGTCTCCTCACATCTCACGAGGGGTGTCTGTCGTGTTAAAGGTGGAGGAATATAGCAGGTAAATTATTGCAGGGAAAGTGTTCAGAGGGCTCGGAGAAATCAAATGCACTTCAAATTACCTCTGACAACACCCACTGTTCCTTTCAGCTTAATCTCTCGCCTTTCATCTTCCAATTTCTGCCTTTGGAGCTCCCCGTAACTTCAGCCCGGGGAGCCAGATGCTCCGAGAGCTGGGGAGGGGAAGGAAAGAAGAGACAGAGAGAGGGAGAACAAAGAAAGATAAGGAAGAGATGGGAAGGAGGCTGATATTGCGTCGCAGACTCCTAACACAATGGTCTGCGATTGTTAGGCTAAAGAAAAACCAAAATCATCCTCTATTTCCTTTATGGTACAAATGGGAAGGCAGAATGATTTGGGTGAGGGAAAAGAGATGCATAATATCATTATCATTATCGTTATCTTTGCCCATCGCTGGCTTTTCCCCATGGACCTCCAGGCATACTGGGAAGGTGGCTGGTGGTTCAATTAGCCTGACCAAGACCTTTTTTGAGGGAATAATGCAATGCGTCGACAGGAATATGCAATGGCTGTGCAAGCCATAAGAAGCAGAACATTCTATAGTCACACGCTTATGTATTCATTCCTTGTTCATGCTCTAGAGCTACACTGTGCACTATCTGGACGACGCAGATGCCGTCCCCCGGGACTACAGCCAGGACAGTGAGTAAACACATATTCGCCTATTGTTCATGATTTCCAGGCATTTCAGCAAAACCTGCATTTCCGCTGGCCGTTCCTCCTCCCGGTTCATTAATTTGAAAGCATTCTGTGTGGATTGTGCACCATTTAATCACACACTGGAGCCACGGCCTAGAGGTAAATACAAACGCTCGAACACAACCAAGGCTGGGCACTTTAATTGAGAAGGCTTTTAATATGACTGAATTTGATATTCAGGATAAAGGATTGTATGTATTTTAAAGGCAAAAATGATTGGTTTCCCAAACACTCCCTCCGCTAATCGTCAGCCAAACAGAGAGTCCCACCCCAAATTCACAGCATTGGTTGATGTTGCTGTGGGGTCAGAAAAACATTAAGGGCCCTATTTGAACGATCTAAGTGCATGGTCCGAATCCACTTTTGCTAGTTTAAGGCGAGACACGGCAGGCAAATAACATGTCTTCTTTCAGACTTGTGGTGAAAAAAGTCCGAAATACACATTTAGGTCTTTATTTGATTACACTTTGTCTGTTTGCGTCTGTAGATTTCTCATAAATTCAACAAAAGTTGGCG
The DNA here is from genome assembly GCF_951802725.1 of Rutilus rutilus. NCBI lineage: Eukaryota > Metazoa > Chordata > Actinopteri > Cypriniformes > Leuciscidae > Rutilus > Rutilus rutilus. The sequence continues at coordinate 30,482,414 of NC_140223.1, forward strand.
TTCTTAATCAACATGCTGCTCTGCGATCACTGCCGGCACCCTTTCATCACATGCACCGTTAGGAAGCTCTCTCTCTTGTCGGATCCAAATATGGTCATTTCCTTTTTATCAGCAACCAATCGTGAAAGTAAAAGGGCTGAATGCGCAATCTCATTGGCTGATGATAAATCTTTAAAGCCCGTTTTCTCAAAATGACCTTTCTCTCATACTCCAAGTCCGAAATCTCCACTTCAGTAGCACCTATATACACCAAACTTTCCAGTCTTGTACCTAGTTATATTATGAAGACATTTACAGAGGGATTTGTAAATATATTATTCCTAGCCTGATTTATATAACATTTTATTCAAAAAAACATGGCGAAAATATATTTTTTTAGGCTATTCTGATTTACAGGATAACAAAAGTAGATATCCATAAATCCCTCTGTAATTTTTTTCCCATCTAATATATGAACACAATGAAAAAATAATTTTTAACCTGGCTTTATCCAATACTCAGATTTCGTTTTTTAAAATATATGCAAATTAGTGCATATTTAATTAGATATAGCCTAATTTGCATATTTAAACATTAAATTACAGAAAACTTGTAATACATTTTTTTCTCATCTTAATGTAGGTAATCAACTGGGAAAGTTTCATGGTGATATCTGCTAGTTAAAAATTTTACCCTATTCACCTGTAGTGTCTCGCCTTAACGACGGGAAAAATGGTCAGCGTGCATGGTCTAATGGTGCCTTCACGTGCTATGGTAATTATGGTAAATACCAAAAGCCGACATGGAAAATGCACATGAACACCCCCTCATGTGGTATTTTCAACTGGGCAACTCGTAGAATATTTTGATGCACGAGTTGCCGAGATGAGATAACCTTTGACCTTTTCAAAATGGCGGAGAGCAACGCAAGAGTCGTGAATACTGTTAGCGGATAGTTTTTGTAGCCTATACAATGTTGTGTCATTAACGATTGTAATATAATGCGTTAACACTCAATTTTCAACTTCGCCGCAATTTCCTTGGTTCATATTTAATCATTTTATGTCATGTTTTATTTTTTTTTATTATTAATTATGTTTTAATCATCAGAAAGCACCACACTTACGTTTTTTTTTTTTTTTTTTTTTTTTTGTAAAGATAAAAAAGATACTCGACTGACACAGACCTTGCGGGTACTACATTACGAGACAACAAAAGCACTTGAACACAACACACTGGTAAATACCAGTTCACAAGTGGAAAATATCATCTTTTCCATAGCACGTGAAGGCAGCATAAAAGGGTTGTCCCTATTCTCTTAATGAGTAATGGGTGTGTTTTTTGCGCAACATGCAATAAACCAATCAGAGTCACATCTCCTATTCCCTTTAAAAGCCAGCTGCGCTCGCGCCATGGCGGATTGCTATTTACATGACAGAATTTACAAGCGGAAAGACTGAACACTTCTCCAGAGAGGAAACGCATCTGCTTGTGCGCGAGGTTAAAGCACGCAAGCAGACAATCTACCGGACAAGCCGGATTTCCACTATATCTTAAGTACACAATAATGATCTTGACACTGACATTGTAATCCTTTTATTTTTAATATTTGGCATGTTTGTGTGCTGCTGCGCGTCCCTGTGTGTGTAATAAGCAGAGTGCACGCGCGTTGTGGACCCGCCTATAGGTGCACATTACTATCGTGCTCTTTATTAACAAAAAAATACTGCGCCTCTCAAATTTCAGTTGCCTCAAAATAGCAATGCGCCAACAATGCGCCCGAACACACCTCATTTTCAGACCAGCAAGCCCAAGGGCGTAAATGCATTTGCTATTTAAACAACGTAGTGCAGGACGTGAAAATGATAACTGCGTCGGGCTGAAACTAGCAAAAGACACTTGCGTTAATTGCGCCTGGTGCTGCATTGCGCTGGGTGTGTGATAGGGCCCTAAGTAGACACTTCATATGCACTCTCGGTCTTGTGGACAATGGCTGCCGCATCTGTTAAGTCCATGAGACCGTAGGGTGTCCCATTTGTCATTTCAGGTTTCACAAACGGCCCTTTGCGGTTAATATGCAAACTTTTGTTGCTTCTTCCCGTCAGTCAAAGCACAGTTACATCACGGAGTGCGGACTCGTAGGAAGACCTCGAGTGCTTAGGGTGCCATTTGGGACAAAGTTACTACATAGACTGTACTGCAATTCTTTGAATTTAAATTCAGGTAATTCCTGTTTGGTGTGGCCAATTCGATTTAAAGTCATAAATAAAGTGACAGGGTGTCAATTCTTAATTTAGCCCAACCCTGAAATAAGCAACATGGGTCATTTACTATTTAATGTTTCCTATCCTTTCTCAATGATAGTATAGGCTAATGTATTTAAGTAAGATCTGCAACATCGATTAGTATATCTGAAAAACCAAAAGGGCTACGATGCAGTGAAACTCTTAAACAAGACGCCAGCATTAAATTTCCATGCACACTCTTCAGCAAGCCCTCTGAATAAATATCAAACTGTTCGAACAAACACAATTTCATGCTCAGACATTCAGCCTTTCGATTATTGTAATCCGTTATCAGCATGTGAGGCCAGTGAAGCTCGTGGCTCGCGGGGCATGAAGATGAGTTTGAAGGTGGGGGGAGAAGCTTCTGCGCTAGAGCTGCTGAATCATGTGCCGCAACTAGTCTTGTGGCAAAAATTGCCCCTCAAAAAGCCTCCTGAACTGTTGAATAGACGAATTCGGATAGCGTGCTTCATTACATACAACAAACAGACCGTCGGTCTCCATTGTGAGAGCGCAGTCAAGTGAAAAAGAAACGGAAAGGGAAAGAGCGAGGCTTTGCCGCAGACGTGAGGACAATCTCCTTAAGTGACTGCTCAGCTGTTTTGCAGAGTCAATGTCATGTTTGTTATGGATAGCGCCGTTCGGCTTCCTCCACGCAGCTCCGCCCTCGTAAAGATGACGGACAGGGTTTAAACGTCCTGTGTTTACAGTGCATTAATATTTCTGCCACTTCATTACAATAAAAGGATTAACCTGCAGCTTCGCCTTGGACCGCATCTTCCTCTTAGTGTATATTACCTCCTGTCGGCCAGCAGGAGTGCACACACTAATCATGATGTTTCTTGCACATGCTATGCGAACACACACACAATCTCATTCTCATTCTCGAGCACCCATTTCTCACGCTCTCGCAGGACCATGCAGAGAAAGATGGAAGAAGGGCAATGCGCTATGAATCTTGAGTGCAACCTAACATGGTGACAAGGCCTTTGCTTACAAAACCAAGGTCGGAGAGAGTAGCTGAGAGAGAGTTTTAACTAGGGTTCAAACTATGGACATGTTTTTAGTGTTTTTTGCCAAGGCAAGCATCTACACTTGTCGTTCGAACTAAAGATGTTCGGAGAAGGTGTGCTATTATTTAAGCAATCAGACTTGTCGCTTACCTAGCAGACGACACACTAGAGATCAAAAGTTGGAGGTCTGTTTGATTCTTTTTAGAGAGAAAAGTATACTTTTATTCAGCAAGAATGCGTTGGGGTCATGCCATGGAATGTTCTAGTTCTAATGGGACAAACACCTCTTATGTGTCAAAAGATCAAGGCAAATTTGATTTCTCATCTAATAAGCCCTTTAAATGTCTCAAAAACTACTATTCAAAAAAATCTATTCCAAATAAACACTGCTCTTTTTTGCTGTTTCATTGATGATGGATGTCAAACGTGTATGAACTTGAGCATTTACAACATTATAGAGATTCAGCTCCAAGTTAGCCATTTTTCAAAATTGTAAATGTTTCATTTGTTTCAAATGCAGATGTTTAAAGCTCGATTCAGCTTTGTCATCACAAGAATAAATTACATTTTAACAGAAAACAGTGATTTTAAATTATTATAATATTTCACTTACTGTTTTAACTGTATTTTCGATCAAATAAACATGGCTTCATAAGAGACTTCTTTTTTTAAAACATGAATGAAAACAAAATAATTATTGACCCCAAACTTTTGAACGGTTGTGTATATTTATTTAAATTTATTTATGAATACCTTACCTTTATTTTAGGGATTCACAGTATATCGGTACTATTCCAGTTATTATTAATATTATGCATATTAACAATAACTGATATGATACCAATACACTAATATAATTCATATGTATTGATACAAATAAATAATTTGATACAACTGCTAAATGTAATCTTTATCATTTATCATTGAATGAATTTATATTCATTTTTCATACTGTACATTATATATTTGTATAATTTAAAACAACTTTTTGGTGTTTTAAATTTAATTTGTTTACGCAAACTAGTACAGAATTTTAACATCAGCCATTAAAGGGATAGTTCACTTTGAAATAAAATTTGAGCTTACCTCAAGGGCATCCAAGATGTAGGTGTCTTTGTTTCCGCAGTAGTTTCAATTTTGATATTTTTAGGTCAAACCGTTCTTGTCTGTCAGTCATATAATGCAGGTCTATGGTCACCACCTCAAAGAGCATGCACAGAGAAGTCCAAATTAAACAATTCCCCATCGTAAGTACACAATGATGGCCTAAGACACGAAACGAGCGGTGTGAGAAAACGAACAGTATTCGTTTTTACTTCTTGTACACAACCACATCCAAGTGGTCGGAGGGCGCGCGCGCTTCCTGGTGTGTGACGTGTGCGTGCGTTCTGGCTTAGTGCATACGTAATTGTTTTCTTTTACGTCGGTTTAAACATCCCGGATAAGCGCAAATTATTACCATTTCTATTAGCCGTCTTATGGTCTTACCTATCTGTTCTGTGTAAACAATGAGTGACGTACACGCACGAGAGATCACTTCCGGCGCTTGCGCTGACTTGAAATCAGCTCCGATACGGCAGCGAAACGACCGGAAGTCATTCATTTCCTATGGAGATTCGCAGACCGCATGCGAATGGGTCCGAACCAGGTGCGAACGAGTGCGGTGCGAAAAAAAATGTGTCCGTTGGCCATCCGGATGCGTTCAAAAAATTGAACTCTTGCGAAAGGCTACGGACTGTTTCTATCCGAAAATCCCAACGGAAGTTAGCGTTGCTATGGTACTGATAAACAAACCTGGATTCTTAACTTTTAATAAAATAAATAATGATTTTATAACGATTAGTTGTCATGTCATTTTTTTTATTTTCATGATGTTTTAACGTTATTAGGGCAGTTAATACAATTAAATAATTCAATATTTAAATATACTCGCTTCCGACGCTTTTCACCGTTGTGTACGACGTCTGCTGGGGGCGTATTACGGAGCTGATTTCAACTGCCAGTGTGAAGGCGGCGTTACGGTGCGTGTCACTGGCACGGTGCGAGCGGAGCGGAGCGAGCGTTTTCAATTCATTCCTATGGAAGTTGAGCTTCACGCTCGCGCAGTGCATTTTGGGATTGCCAGCGGACCGGAGAAAGCGTTGAGAGCGACCGAGAGCGTCAAAAAGGTTGGCCAGTTCTTGACTTTATGCAAATATCAAGCGAAAAACGCGGTCGGCAGCCAATTGCTGTGAGGTTCGGGATGTGACGTCTGTCTTGAGAGTTTAAACATATGCAAATTGTGCCGGTGTTATTGCTGAATTTACGTAAATCGTTTTGTTTACAAATTAGACGCTTTGCAGTTGTTATATATATGTTAAAGATTTTATTTTGGATGTGTTCATTGTGATTATATTGGCTGGGTTTATAAAAGTTTATCAAATTGAAAGGATCTTTGCTTGGTGCATTTGGAAACAAAGCTTGTCTATTTCTAAATGTAATCGCGTGCATCGCTGATGATTATACTGTTCCTGTGTTGAAAAAAACTTAGATTAAACACACTCGCAACAGACACACCCCAAAGCGGAGACGTTACAGCGTTGCCAGCGGCACTGAGCGGACTTTTGCCGCGGAAAATTCGCGTGAAGACGGTGAAATTCACCGAGTTGAGTGCGCCTCTGGATGGTGCTGTCAACCCAGACACGTCGGCGTTTGGCTTTCCTCCGTATTTGGGACTTCCACAACTGAGCAGCAATATCATTTATTTCAGACATGACGGAAAAATTATGGCAGAAAGAAATTGTGTTGTTGATGATGATGACACACTCCTTTTCGCGGGATGTTTTTATTTGCGAGTGACGCGAAAAACATCCCGCGAGTAATCTAGAGCGAGTAACGTGATGCGAATATACACTTCGCGTTTGGTGTGAACACACCATAAGTCAGATCACTTGGATGTGGTTGTGTACAAGAGGTAAAACGATATAAATACTGTTCGTTTTCTCACACAAACCGCTCGTTTCGTGTCTTAGGCTATCAGTGTGTACTTACGATGGGGAATTGTTTAATTTGGACTTCTGTGCATGCTCTTTAAGGTGGTGACCATAGACCTGCATTATATGACTGACAGACAAGAACAGTTTGACCTAAAAATATCAAAATTGAAACTACTGCGGAAACAAAGACACCTACATCTTTGATGCCCTTGAGGTAAGCTAAAACATACCAAAATTTAATTTCAAACTGAACTATCCCTTAAATCATTCATCTCTCATAATATGAAAACAAATATTGGCTTATCAGTCTTAACATCAGTGCATCCATAACTTATTTAGTAGAGAATAGACAGTAAAATGACATTTAAACAGCTCTTATATGTCACAAGCACGTCCTCTACCCACTGCACCACAGCTCCAACAACACATTATTTAACTTTATTTCACTCCACAATCTTTACAGACGGTAATATAAATCTGTTTTTGCGTTGCCCGAAATCGTATATCATATATATAACTCGCAATATATATTTAGGCCTATAGCACATACGATAACAACATTTATTCAAAACATTTGTTAAGCCTGGTTAACAAGACACGCTGGGTATCCCTGCTGGAACCGTTTGGGGAAATTAAGTTTAAGACGTGACGGCGTCTGTGCATGCAAGCCTCTTATTAGAAGCTGCAGGCCGAGCCAAAATTACGATTAATTTTCTACAAAAGCAACAGAGCGTTCCTGGCCGACGAGAATCAGACAGGCCCCCGGTCACCGAAGGGACCGATTGCAGTTATCCGTCATTTGGTCTGCAGGATCGTGGAGAAATTAAAAGCTGATTATATCCTGCGGGGAGAAGAGGAAGGCCGTGGGCCCCCCTGGTCCGCGAGCTAAATTTGATGGATTAGTCCCAACTGGCTGCCAAGAAGAAGGAGGAGGAGAAACATGACAGAGTTAAGAGCCGTCCTCCATCAATACAGACGCTACTGGACAATTCATTTGACTAAAAGCTCCAGGAAGAACATTTCATGCCATTTCGAAACTTTGAAATGTTTATAAATGACTTTTGATTTGCGGCTGTAAGCCAGAGAGGCGTATCTGAGATCCGCGACGAGTACAAATACAGATCAAAACACAAGCCAAACCAACAATTTGTTGCTATCGCTGATATAATGAGCTATAGACAGATGCATTGTGGGACGGACGACCTTCAAAAGAGGCATTCACTACAGCACACATGCTTATCTTGATGTAGGACACGTGTGCGATCCTTCAACTGAAAGGAGGTTTTCCACAATATTGCTCAATTCGAAGGTGTCTGCGCCGGTCAGGCTGAGAGCGGGTCTCATTTGGAAGACGCCCGGGCTCTATTTGCCCGTTCTGATTGGATCAGCAGGAGAAAAGAACAAAGAACGCTCGGCTTTCTATTGTGCCTCTTTGTATCCCAGATGTCAGAAGTCCAGCATGCAAACAATAAAGCTTCTGCCACAGTGACTACAGCAGTCATTATCCAGAGCAAGGATCGCTGGTTTTGCCCTACTGCAATCATAACTCTAATTAAGAGCGATGCTTTGTAAGCACGAAGGTTGCAGGATGTTAATTACCAGAGTACCGTGCTGCGAACACATCCCTAAATGCCACTTGTCATTGTTCTGCGCTGGTACTTGTCACAGTCCCGCCACAAAAACACTCGGGACGTCTCAGGCACGCTGAGGCTCACCGGAGGATGACATGTTATGATTTAAAACAACTGACTGTCACTAAAAATATACAGTTTAATTTGCATACAAGGCGAAGCTGACTTGTTAACTTTAGTTGTCAGTTAGGACAAAGTTCACTGTGAGGTGCAAGAAATGCCAGGAATCGTGGAATACTGGAAGATTCCTAGGACCTCATGGCATATAAGAACAGAAAAAAATAAGAAAGGTGAACAGAAAACGATGAGAGCACACTAAGATTTGTGCCTTTCCAATTAGTGATTCATAGCTGAATTAACAATGTGCATCAAAACATGCAAATCCAAATCTAATATCATTCACTATCATTCAAAAGTCTGAGGTTAGTTCGTATTTTTGCAAGAAATTAAAAGGCATTTATAATATTATAAAAGATTTCTGTTTCAAATAAATGCTGTTCTTTTGAACTTCTTATTCATCAAAGAATCCTAAAAAATAGATATAATTTTTTCCAAAAATATTAAACAGCATGACTGTTGAAGAATTTAAATGTTTCTTGAGCATCAAATCATCATATTTGAATGATTTCTGAAGGATCACGTGACACTGAAGACTGGAGTAATGATGCTGAAAATGCAGCTTTGATCACAAGAATAAATTAAATTTTAAAATATATCCAAATAGAAAACAGTTATTTTAAATTGTGTAACAATATTTCACAATATTAGTGTTTACCATAAAAAAATCGGAAACCCAAAATTTTAAATGGTAGTGTATAAAACACATCTAATAGTATGTAAAATTATACAAATATTATACATACATTCAATATATTCAACAAATGAGGGTAAAATGAACTTAAAAAATGCATGATACATTCAAAAAATATTAAAGGTGCGATAAAGTAAGCGATTTCTGAGAAACACAGTTTATATTTGAAATCAACCCAAGCAAACTCAACCTCTCTGGATGGATGTGTATGTCTCTTTATCATAGCTGATTTCTTAAAAAAATTGCTTTCCTATTTGAAAAAAAATTGCTTTCCTGTAGCTCAAACAGTAGCGTGTTGGCGCTTGCAACGCCAAGGTCATGGGTTCAATTCCCAGGGAAAGTAAGAACTGAGAACTGATAAGAATGAAAAATGTGTATCTTGAAATGTCACTTTGGATAAAAGCGTTTGCCAAATGCATAAATGTAAAAATAAAGCAAAGATGACAAACGACAAGGAAGATAAAAAAATTTACATATAGTACACAAGACTTCATGCAAGAAGAGTTGGTTGTTCGTCGCCAGCTCCAGACAAACGATGACACTCAAAACTGTCCTGATAGCTAACGTTACAACAACAGCATATCTTGATTACTCACATATGGAGCAGAAACAACACAACCTCACCTTTTGTTTTCAGGCCTTCCCTCTTCGGTCTCTCCAGCGCTGGACAGCTTTTCTAATATTAATGCGGGTCCTAAAGCTCTTGCCTGATTATAATCCTTCTTTTTTTTCTCTTTTGTAATGTCTCTCAGCCATCTCTCTTTCTACAGTCTTTCTTCAAATCTCCCTCTTGCTTACTCTCTCTCTCCTCCCGCATCAAGAGTGGACACACCCCCAACTGCTGATTGGCTAACTCTCTCCTCCCCCATCATGAGTGGACACACCCCCTACTGCTGATTGGCTACAAGTGTATTGTGCTGCTCGATCTACTTTCAACAGCATTTCTCAGAAATCACTTACTGCACCTTTAACTTTGTGCTGCTGAAATATAAAACATTCAGACATGACTATAAAGAAAAAGCTCACAAAAAAAAAAGGAATTTAAACGAAGAATTTACTTTCTTTATTTTCTTCAAAAAAACTGTAAAGGATTTCCCATTAAATTGAATGGGAATCGTTTCAGCTCTAAAATGACAAAAAAGCACCATAAAAGTAGTCTATATGACTGTGTTTTAAGTCTTCTGATGTGATTCAGAAGCTTTACAAGACCTGAATTATAGTGTATGAGTCATATGGACTCCATGATGTTTTTATAGAGCTTTTTTTTTTTGTCCTTTTTGAAAAAAGGAAATTATGCTAAATGTCTCCTTTTGTGTTTCACTGAAGAAAGAAAAGTCATACATGATTGAAAACTCATGAGGGCGTGTAAAAGAGGACAGAATTTTTCAGGACTATTCCAGCATTCACTGTCAGAGTACTTTAACACCCTGAATACCATCATATTCCTAACAGACACTTTTATGCATGTACAGTCTTTGGTTGACTGTCAATTTTGCTTGATTGCCAGAGCCGAACCCCGCACCCTAAATCCTAAGGGAAATGTCACAGTGAACGTCAGCTCAGCCCCGACAATTAAACATATCGTACATACACCGTAATTACCACAGATAGACTGATTCGCTAATCTCCTCAAATGAATTCGCCGGATTATTCACAAATAAATGACATCGCACTATCGGTATCAGTAAGCAGTATCACACAAGCTTAATTAAAGCTAATGCATTTTAATAACACCAGATATTTAGATTACACCTCCCATAAGCCTCAGCTAATTAGAAAGCTGGTGTACAGTTGACAAACATACAATTATTTTAGCAGATGTAGACTAATAGAGAACAGAACAGTTTTGGTTATATTTACTTTGCTTTTTGGCTTCAAAAACGGCGATATCCTTGTTTTAAAACCTCATTCAGGCAGCTTGCAAACAGCTTGAAACATCTAAACAGCCCTTTTCTAAATTAAACACTCTCTATCAGATCAAGTGTTGCATCCTCATTAAAAGCACCTGAGAGAGGAAGAGTGTACTTGCCATTCTAGTCTCCCACGTAATCGTTCCTGACGAGCAATAATACAAAGGAAAACAACAGCCTGATTTGCATATCTGCGTTTATAAACAAAGCCCGCAGTCACACCTGAACTCTCGCAATATTTCGCTCCAAGGGCAACATTAACTTTCCGCTGGTGTACACTGATGGTAAATTATCATAAATTGGCTTATTAGTTGCAGGTTATTGAGCCAAGATAGTGAGTAGCTCGCCGCATTTGTGTGGAAAATGAATCACGTCACGTCGCTTTCGAGATCCAAAGATTAATCAGATGAGACCGCCCGTGGAAGTGACCGCTTTTTTTGAGAAGACCACGGAAAACTTGGAGTAAACCGAAAAGCGAGGAGTCAAGAGGGCAGATTTCAAGTCATTCTCTATGCATATTCAACTTATTTGTATGAAATCCTGGTGTGGTTTTTAGAAATAGATTTCAAGGCGCTTCTGATATTAATAAGAGTTGTATGAGGTTGCACTGCAAGGTTTGGGTCACAGAGCAGGTCCAAGAAAACCAGATTAGTATGGAAGAAGAGATCTGGGAGCAAGGGTCAAGGATATTTGAGCCTACACATGCACCTTTTCCCTCTTTTTGAGATCATTGTACATAATTCATGTAGAGAGAGTCTACTGTAGGTGGCTTGGAATAAAAAACTGCAGATGAAGTGTGAATAGCATTTCAAGACAACTGATACAAAATGTCTATGGATTTAAACCATGATCTGAATCAGAAAAGGGGCTTGAAAAAAGAAATGAATAGTTCACAAAATTATGTCATAAGTTCTTCACCCACGAGTCATTCCACACCTTTCTTTCTTCCGTAGAACACAAAATCAGATGGAATACACTCTTAAAAATAAAGGTTTGATGCCATAGAAGAACCATTTTTGTACCCCAAAAAAACTTTTCAGTGAACAGTACTTAAAAGAACCATTTTCTTCTTAGTGTGAAGAACATTTCAATGATCTAAAGAACCCTTTGTGCAATGGTTCTAAATATTTCAGGTTCTAAATGAGGGGCTTTAGCACTGGGTAGTTAAAGGGACTCAGTTTACATCATTTAACCCCTAAAATACATGAATGTTTTGCCAATCATTATTACACGGATGGATCTCTACCAGTCACGATAATATAAAACTCTCCTGATATTAGAGTAATAATTACAGAAGAATAAAATAAAGCATATTTTGTTACCTCTTGGAGCTTGTAAGGGTTCAGTTTGAGCAGATGTTTATACCATCATCACTGTCCTCGTCAGAGCTCATTTTCCAGTACATTCAGCATCTGGCTCATATTTTTCTTCATCAGATCCACCATCAAGTGACAGTGACACTAATATTTGATCGCGCACAGTACTTTTTTCTGCAGTAAATCACTGAGTCATTTCAAGTTTTGCTGATGATACTTCCTATTCTTTTGTTTTTTGCCTGCGGTAACTATGAGTGAAACGTCACTTCATCATTGTGTTTCAGACATTGTCACCTTGTGGAATAAAGGTGAATTGCACTTATTCAGTCATCAAAGATTAAATTGTTGTTCTGCAGAAAAAAAAATACTTGCACAGTTACACACCTCGGGTCGTTAGCGACCCTATACAATTTTTACAAAAAATGAATAGGAAAACAGACATGCATTTAATAATTTTGTTATTTTTTTCTTGTTATATTGTTTATAATGAATTGATTGAGGAATACTAAAAAGGTTGATGTATAACTTAAAAAAATAAGTGAGGAGGAGGGTAGTGAATGACGTCCCGGGTCACTAAAGACCCGAGGTATGCGTTTAAGGGTTAAACACGGCATCAACGCCAACAACTCCGTAGCATAAAGGTTGAGAAGTGCCTAGACTTCGGTGTTGACCCACGTATCGCAGTTTTCCATGGCCGTGTAGTTAGTCAATGGAGTAAGAATATGCAAACTGTGTGTTTGCACAGCGTTTTAAAAACGTTTCGTATGGTATGCATTCGGGCAATCAACATACACTTACGTCACTAGTAGTCACTATTGTGCTGGGTTTGACCCTACTCTGAAGTAGGAGATAATTTAGTCCCCCAAAAGGCGCTCCTAGAACTAAAATTATTCCCAGTTTCTGCAGTGCGAGCACGCCAAACACAGGTACTTCCACCAATAGTTATAGGAACTGTGAAAACGTTCTTCTGGTGCGAAAGCCCCTATGGAACCATCAATGATAATAAAGAACCTTTATTTTTAAGAGTGTACTTGTCATAAGCAAACAAGAGTATGTTTACAAGTTAAATTCTGATCTGTTCCTTGTATAAAGATATTGTATTGCTTCAGAAGACTTAAAACTATAACGTATGAGATGTGTTTTGTTTGTCTCTTTTCTGCTTTTTTGGTCCCTTTTCTGCACACAGTATACTTTCGTGTGTGAAAAACAGCCTGCAACATTCTCCAAGAAGAAAGAAGGTATGGGTTGGAATAAATAACAGAACATTCTTTTCATTTAAGCTTTGGTTGAAACAAATGTTTTCGCACTGTGGTTTTCAATCAATAAATTTGTGACTTAAATTCCCATTTAAAAAAATCAATTTTGATCTCCTTTTGTGTTCTCAATTCATTTCTCAGCACGGATTTCTCATAAACCGGATCCCATTCCCAAATATTCACCGTTTTGCTGGTGTAGTTGCTTTAACAATAAAAAAAAGACAATGAACATCACATATACTACATGGATGCATCAAATGTTTGAATAAGACCTTAATGAACCACTCATCAGAATACAAAATCAAATATATAGATATCTTCAGGAAACTTTGTTATGACGTATTTCCAAATGCAACCTTAGAGGGTCACATTGAATTGATACAAAATGAATGAAACAATCAATTTGAAACACGATTAAAAACGCCACCACAGATCAATGCACCTCGATTTCCTATATACAAGACACACTGCAAACTGCAAGACTTTTGTTATTGCTGCTGTTGTTAATATTATTATAGAGTTCTTTCAGACAGTCAAAAACTGTTCAATGAAAACCAACAAAAAGTAACCAAACAAACATCTTCAATCTCCATCTGCAATACAAACCAGGACATGTACGTTTTCATGTGACAATTTATTTCTCCAATGACATGAGCAAAAAAACATATCAATATAAAAGATATGGAATGAAATGACCCATAGTATTACAGATATACATTGTATGACCTCTGCCCCCTTCATTCTTCACATCTCTCCTTACGTCCAGTTCTCAATGAGTGCATTTGACGTGTCCAGAGGCGAGCGTCCTGCTTAATGTTCCACCAGGTTATTTCTCTTTTGCTTTCCATTACTAAGACACATCAGCAACCCAACTCTTTCCTCAACAAGCCGCCACACACACACTCACATTTCTGTCTCCTGCAGTTTGATATAGATAGATATCCCTCCCCGTTGAGTCTGAATCTACATTAGGTCATTTCAATAAGTGGAGAAGCCCCAAGGCATTGGTCAGGAGCTGGGGTGGAGGCAGGCCTCCATCCGTCTTAGTTTGACTCTGACTCGCTGACACGTGGGCAGACGGATGGGGGTCCGGTGTAGCCAATCTCAGTTGTGTTTGTTATAATACTACATTAAGGGGCCTAATAGAGCATGGCAGGAAATATTGCAAGCATCACAGGAGGCGGAGGGCTTTGCTAAAGTATGTTGTGGATGAAAGGAATCTTTTTGTTGTAAAGAACCTGGGGGAGGGAGGGACGTCAGTAATGGCTTCAAGGTGAATGCTGACCTTGGGCGTCTATGGCGGGACACTTCCTTTGGAAAACTGGTTAAGGGTGTGGCTTTTGGGGGCGTGGTTTGGACGAAGGCGCGGCTTCATTTCATACACCACCCATAATTGCATAATGCATGGAAAAATTGCATGGACTTTATGCAAAAACAGTTGTGATCAAGTACCAAAATCGAGCAATGACTGTTTTGATCAACTAGTCAGTGGATGTCAAACAGTGAAAAAAATTAACTATTAAAAATACTTTTTATTTATTGAAATAAAGCTGAAATGAAATGAAATATTACATTTAAAAAGAAAAACTTTACCCTAAAAAACAAACATTGAAAAATGCTGCTTTGGCAACTTACTGAAAATAGGCTGAAGTACTTAAATTACTAAACTATAAAACTAAAATAAATGAAAAATGATAGACCTATGTAAAAAAAAAAAACCTTACACTAAAATATAAAAATCAAAGCTAATTCAAAATAGTAATAAAAAACTATAATAGTATAAACAAACCTAAAATAACACTGATGTCAAATCAAATTCAAATAATAAAATATAAATTACGGTCCATGCCACTCTGGTGGTATATAATAGTTGGTAACACTTTATTTTACAGTGTCCTTGTTACATATGTTACATGTACTTACCATAGTAATAACAGTAAATTATGCATAATTACATGCAACTAACCCTCAACCAAATCCTAATCCTACCCTAACCCTATAGTGAGTACATGTAGTTGCTTAATATTACTCAGTACTTAAATATATATAATTACACTGTAACAATGACATCTTAAAATAAAGTGTAACCTAACAGTTTTATCTGAGGTACAGAGCAGAATTGCTGAAAATCTTATCCCGATCCACTTCGTGAAGGCTCGCATATCTCATTCAAATGCACACATCGCCCAAAACACGGCATGTCGCAATCTGTGACGATAGCCAACGTGTCGTAAAGCATCTTGAGGTGGCGATTTTTGAATTTGTAACACACTTTATGTAAAAATACATACAAATACACATGGGATCACTTTTCAGCAATCACCGAATATGAAATAGATTGTAAAGCTATTTTGTTTGGCATTTACTTTAAAGCTGTTCCTGAAGACCACTGAAGAATTCAATTTTCAATGCCGGCCTGTTGTTGCTGTATTTAATCCAGTTGGAATAAACCTGCCTCTAAGTGGCTTGTAAAAGCAAAGCTATCACTTCACATGTCGGCCAAACAGTCTCTTGGCCAGAATAAGCTACAAACAGGGCCAGACTAAATGTCGCAAGTCAGA
Source organism: Rutilus rutilus (assembly GCF_951802725.1). NCBI lineage: Eukaryota > Metazoa > Chordata > Actinopteri > Cypriniformes > Leuciscidae > Rutilus > Rutilus rutilus. The sequence continues at coordinate 30,498,151 of NC_140223.1, forward strand.
AAGTCTGGCAACCAGACACAACTGGACTGTTTACAGAGGTGTCGCTAAAAAACCCAGCGCTGTCTTGAGGCCAGTAGTAAAATAATAGCATCCCTGCCAGAGCCTGCTGGGATATGTTGGGTGATGTACACCGGGGGTAATTAAAGACAAATGGCAGGATGGTCCCATCAACTCACTCTGAGAGGAGAGAGACAGAGGGGGGACATTAAAACCAACCATTAACAAACAGAAATTGACGTCTGTCCAGAACCTCAGGGCAATGAACTATTTGTCAGACAGAGGAACATTCATTATAATGACAAATTTTGAGTAGCAAGTGTCATATGATGTGCCATTAAGTGAGAAAGGCGAAATATTGGAAGTGTCCGGGACACCATCTTTGTGCCTGAGAAAAAGATGGATGGAATAACAATTCCACCCACAATCCTGACCTGACCTTTAACCCAAACCTTTGTTCTTTGTTAGTCTCTGATTTAAACTCGCATGCAAATGGCCTGAGAACAATTTCCAAGTCAATCAGTAACTATTGACACGTCGCATCAATAACCTAAGGACCCATATTCGCTCTGATCTCAATGCATGCTCCTCAATTCATCTTCTCTTGTCTAATGCTTGGTCTTTTACAAAAGCACTAAATCTCATTCTTCTGCATCAAGCTAGTGATCTTTATCTATGACGACGAGACCATTTTCTATTTGACTTTTGAAATGCAATTTATTCCTGAGATGCAAAGCTGATTTTTCAGCATCATTACTCCAGTCTTCATTGTCACATGATCCTTCAGAAATCATTCTAATATGATGATCTGCTGCTCAAGAAACATTTTTTTAGGATTCTTTAATGAATAGAAAGTTTACTTAAAACAGAAATATTTTGTAACATTATAAATGTCTTTACAGTTACTTTTGATTTCTTTAATGCAACCTTGCTGAATAAAAATAAAATGTTTGATCAGAATTTAGCTTTTGACCAATCACGATCAAGCATTTCCCATTAAAACCTTTTCATGAAAACTTTATTGGGGATTCTGTCCCAACATATATGGATGTTTGTGGACTTGCTCTGAGTCCATGCACAAAATTCACATAAATGTTGTTGGTGCATGCAAACATTTCAAATCATTTGCTAGAATATTACAAAAAGGACAATTAAGGACAATTCTATGCAAGTTAATGAAGTACTTCAGTGTGTTACTAATACTGCTGTACCTGTTAAACGCAACAGCTAAATAATGTTCTCTTCTGACTGCTGGCTGTGCTTTAAATATTGCTGACCTTGAAGAAAGGGTTGCATTGACTGGTTTGGATTTGATGGATGACTTACGGGTTTGCACAGTACACCTGTCACATCAAACTCTATTGTCTCAAATAAAACTGTGATTCACTGCCGTGGCCGTGTTAGCATGTGACTGCGCATGTGTGTCTTGAAGAGCTGAAGCATCACTGCGAGTCTAATTTTAAAAACGCCAACCTGGCAGCATGCAGCCTAACAGAGTTTTGATAAGATTTGGGAGCAGAAATTTACATGGAGATCCAATTGGCAGCCAGAGCCTGAACTGAGTCATTGGTGAACAGTAAATGATATCCAACCAAAACATGCAAGTGAGTTATAAAGAAGCAAGTGACCACAAAACCCAGTATGCAATGTTTGAAGGCTTTGTAGAAACTAGTTTCCATGCCAACAAACTGAAAAAAAAAAAAAAATCCCAGAACTAGACCGCTATGTCATTTACACTACAAACTGGCACATTGACTAACCGAAGTGTCTCCTACTGGCAGCGAGGCTGGTTAGGATTTGGAAAACAGTGTTTGTCATTATAATTTGGAGTTAATGTTTGGTGCATTGCTATTATGACAGTTGATTGTTATTGCAGCAGTTAGGAAATTCATGAGCACCAGTTGGCAGAGCTTTTGTGCATTCATTGTGTTCTCCATTAATTATAAGAAAGGCAAAGTTGATGAGCAAATATTTACTCTAAGCCAAAGAGAAAAAGTCTGGCACACAAAAATGTAATGGGGATACATTTGGGTATGGATGGCTGGAAATGATGGGACTGCCAATAATAACCAACTGATATTACTGATAAACCTGTATAAATCAATATTTATACCAATCGAAGTTGTGACTGAATATAATTATAGTATATTTCTGTCACATATGTTAACAGTTAGTTGGAAACGGCTTTGTGAAAAATTCGAATTAAATAATTGGTCCCTTTTCGATTCATTTTTTTAATTTTAATTGGCCACACCCCACAGGAAGTTATACTGGAATGACAGGAAGAGCAATCAATCAATCTATCCATCATTCATCCATCCATCTATCCTGTGTGTCTATCTATCTATCTATCTATCTATCTATCTATCTACCTGTCTGTCTGTCTATCTATCTATCTATCTATCTATCTATCTATCTATCTATCTATCTATCTATCTATCTATCTATCTACCTGTCTGTCTATCTATCTACCTGTCTGTCTATCTATCTACCTGTCTGTCTATCTATCTATCTATCTATCTATCTATCTATCTATCTATCTATCTATCTATCTATCTATCTATCTATCTATCTATCTATGTGAGGCCATTTTAAAGTTTCACACATGGTTTCATCAAGCTAATAAAATGATTTCATCTAGTTAAAAATGAAGGTTGAATTTCTTTGAATTTCCATTATTTTTAATTCTGCTTCTTTACATTCAAACACAGTTCTGCTATCCGAGTTCAAATTCAGGAACTGAATTGGAATTTAAAAGGCACTCTCAATTCGAATGCACACACAACCCTGGTAGAAATGCTGTCTAGCCCTGTTTGACACATGAACTGTGGCGTGAAGCACGAACCAATGCAAGACGGCGCACACATGCACAAAGGAGTTCGCATTCATTTTGCTCTCAGAAATGACACATAGCAGAACAAACAACATATAAGCTGCTCTGCAAGAAGCAGCCATGAGAATTTTTTATTTTTTTTGTAAAACTCTGATTGTGCTGTGAATATGAATTTCACTATTAATTTACAAAAACCGGTGAACAACATCAAATAAATTTGCATTTAAGGAGGGTCCCAATATAGAGACTTGGGGGTGGTCCTGTAAGAAACCACCTAGCAACCACCCAGAACATGCCAGCAACCACATAGGCCTAATTCATTGAAGGGGTCATAACATGAGAAATCACATTTGCCTTGATCTTTTGACATATAAGAGGTTTTTGTACCATTAAAACATCCTGCAAGTTAATAGTTTGAGGGTAGGTTTACATGACAACGATGTGCTAAAAACAGAAACGTTTTTTCTTTGCACAGATCTATGATAGCGGCTGAAAATGCTGTATTATGCATGCCAGAAAAGTAGTTGGCGATGTCACTTTGCACATACGCTTTCTTTTACTACAGTGCATACGAGGCAAACGCACATGCCTATAGACACAAATTACATAATCTATCTTTTTTTGTCCGATTTTCATTCTAAGGGTGTTAATCTTCATAATACTGTATTATTACTTTGTCTCCTGGGTACATTTCATCTTCACAAAGCCAGAAACAGTCACTGTAATACCAATTTTAGAATGTTGTCATCTGATATAAAGTTCCTTTTTACTTCATTTAAGAAAATGTCAAAACCTTTGAAAACAAAGGCTTCGAAAACATATATCATCCTTGAGTCTGTTGTAAAGAACCTTTCATTTTTCACGATGACAATGTTGATTTTTGTAATTCTTATAACCACTTGTGATGATGTCCATATGACCATATGAAGACATCAACGAATCATCGCATCATTGGCCCCGCCCACAGGCATTCAGTCGCTTAACAGCTGACACTTGCACACACCTGATGCGAGTGTCGCATCGCACCAAGAGCAAATAGAACCAGGGTTTGAAATTAACATCGCCAACCCGCCAAGTGCGGGTAAAAATCAACTGTGGCGGGTAACGCTGTCAAATCACTTGCCAATTTGGCAGGTTACTTATTATGTTTACGCACTTTGCTGGGGAAGTTCGTATAAGCCAAATCTGCACAGATTTAGCGCAAATACTCAACTCGTGAGTCATCATGATATATGAAATGCAGCATATTGCACAGAATCTGCGGAACAGCACGCTTGTTCATTTGCATTAAACGTACAATATGTTTTTTTTCGCCGCTAGGGGTCGCTAACCTCTTACAATAACAAAGGCGTAGTTTGATGTCGCAACATTATGGATCTTGTCGTCAACGTCAAGCCGACCGATCTAATAATGTTTATGGATGAGTAAATACATCGATGTTTTTATCATGACTGTGATATGAAGCAGGTCGGGATTGCTAAGAGACAGCTATCAGCTCCACACACGACGCGAGTCCCGTGGATATAAAAGAAATATGGACATTTCATTCTACCGAACTACACGCAAGTGCAGAATTACTACTAACAGGTCAGTTTATAAGACAAATTAAACTTGTGAGGTAACGCAGCGCTGTTTCACTTGGTCTAACATTACACTATCACACTAAACTGCATTTGAATGTTGAAATTTATGTTATTCTATGTGTTAGTTTGTATGAGACTAGCAGTAAGCTAGATCAACATTAGAATAACATACAGATCATATTCTGACATTTTATCATTGTTGAACTATATAACATTGATTAGTTTTATGTAAATGTGCTCACCTGTTTAATAAAGTACATATAGGAGCGGTCGAAGTCTCGGACGTGGAGCTCTCGGCATCTCGAAAACACCGCGCTGATATTGATTCTCGTTTTAGTTCTCCTTTTTTATCCAAAGTCTGCTTGCCATGGTCCATAATGTTTGAACGAAACAACAACAGCGTGCAGATAGACATTACGAACTACACAGTTGTCCACGTCTGTCGCCTTGGTTACTATCAGAGGGCTCTGGTTACTATGGCAGTACAAGCGGAAACCAGGGTGAACGCGGATATGACGACATTGACGGCGACAAAACGGAAATAAAGAAACGGGACGTGTCTTCGAATTAAATTACAAATTTCTCCTGGTTTGAAAGTTGTTGGGAACAGTCGGGATAATGTAAGTACACAACTAAAAAAAATATATAACATAGATATAGTGATTTTTGCTATTTTTAAAGCAAAAAAACGACATATTGTACCTTTAAAGCAATAGCTTTATTTTGTTATTTTCCAACATCCTACATTTTTTTATGTTCTTTGTACTTTGTTCTGTTCACCTAAAACACATTTTTGGTGAAAAGGATGAGGATGAAAGAGGAAGGGAGGAATATATATATATATATATATATATATATATAAGCTGTTACTTACTTAATCCAGTTTATTTTATTATTATTATTTATTTTAAAAAATTTTGCTAGTAGAAGTTCTGAATGGCCAGTAACTTATAAATTGAGTAGCCAAATTGGCCGGTGAGTGAAAAAGTTAATTTCAAACCCTGAATAGAACCATTATAATCACTGATGCTGTCTACACCGGATACAGTATACAGATGTTCAGTTTCTGACATACACACGCATCTTTGTACAGACTTCAGAAGAAGCACAGCGAAACGGAGAGTTCACAAAGAAACGTTTGTTGAAAGATGAACCAGCTAACTGTATTTGATCTGCTTTGTCTGTAAATGTAATGCTTTGTCAGTAAATGATGTTTTTTGGGGGGAAAACCTTTATTAATAGTATAAGTGAACCTCAAGGAACATATTAAAATAATAAAAATGCTTATAATTGCAAATTTCTGTTTGCAATTATAAGCATATTCGCAACATTCAACATCATCACGCACAACTAGTCCGTAACTGCACAGTTCATTGTGCCGAAACTGCATTACAATAATCCCCATTTTTATGGTAAAACTGACATTTTTAATGCCTGACAGAATGAGAGACGTCAGAGTGGCTTCTTTCAATCCGTGCCTGACTGTAGAAAGAGAAAAGCACCTACTGAAGTGACCCCCTTCCCTTCCCCTCCAGAGACCGACATGAGAAGCGCTGGCTGTACTTCACATGGGCCACAGGAAAAGTCCTGACTTAAAAAGCACATTTAAGAACCAGTGAAGATGAAAAACACCCCAATTATCTCCCCAACCCCCCGCTGAGCCCCAAGCTGTTTTATGACATTAAAACCTGCTAAATTATGAAACACCACACGGCTGAGGATACAAATGAAAAAAAAACTAAAAAACGGGGACTTCTTTTTCTGAATCGCTGATGTTTGTAGAGTGTCCGCTGATGCTGTTATGATATTCTCAATGCTTAGTGTGATGACTTTGCAGTCACATCCCTCACGGTGATGCTGTGGGTCTCGCCAAAGGCTACAATAAAATACAAGCGGATAATGACTAGGATATGTCAGCTTAGAGAATTCAAACGATATGTGTTGAATATATTTTATAAACTATTTAACACATAACGAGCATTCGTTAAATTCATTCCTCTGAATTAAATCAATTATTCATTTAATTGCATTGCATTTCATAATGTGACATTCAAAAATGTTAATTTCTACAATGGTTAGCGGTGAGGTTAAAGGAATAATTCACCCAGTAATTACAATTTTGTCATTATTTATTTCCCCAATGTCATTTCAAACATGTAAGCTGCTTTAGAAAGCTCTTTTCTATACAATAACAGTTCAAAGTGACTATGTCTGCTAAAATGTACATTTATGCATTTAGCTTTCAAGGTATGCATTTTATATACATTCATTGGGAATCGAAACCCATGACATTGCTACTGTCATGCTTTACTATTTGAGTATGCTCAAAAAAGGAGTAAATAATCCAAAAAAGTGGGCCGTACGACTTGTGCACTGTCAAATAATAGCTTTCTGTGATTTAAGTTGCTCTCTTCCTCTCTGTCAAAGCTCTGAAATGGACTACTAAAGTAATAAGAGCTACATTTGACTTAATTGATGTTAAGCATCATTAGTTCTCATGTGTCTCGTGACAAGACATCATTATGTCAAACCTGCCTATAATAAACTCTATTTGATTCATGAATTGCAAAGGAAAAGCATGCACTTCTCTTTTTTGTGGTCACTGATTCTATGAACCATCTGGATGGAAAAGATCTACACTCTCATTCAAAAGTTTGGGGTCAGTCAGATTTGTTTTTAAAGAAATATTTTATTGAGCAAGGATGCATTATATTGGTCAAAAGTGACAGTAAAGACTTCCATTATATTTCAAATACAATGCTGTTCTTTGACCTTTTTATTCATCACGGTTCCCACAAAAAAAAAATTAAGAAGCACAACTGGTTTCAACATTGATAATGACAAGAAACGTTTCTTGAGCATCAAATCAGCATATTAGAATGAATTCTAAAGGATCATGTGACACTGAAGACTTGAGTAATGATGCTGATAATATTTCACAATTGTACTATTTGTACTGCATTTTTCATCAGATAAATGCAGCCTTAAGAATAAGAGACTTTAAAAACATTTTAAAAAATCTTACCAACCCCAAATGTTTTAACTGACACATGAGACAGAATAAATATTTTTGGTGAAGTAGTTACTAGGGTCATGGAAAGTAGGAGAATGTGTAGTCATGCATTATTTAACCTGCTCATTTCTCACAATGAACACTGAGGTAACATTCTGTTAGTTTGTTTAAGGTCTTGATAGAATGTGTGGCTCTTCTCTACATCAGGGTGAGGGCTACGACCTGTCAGGTCTTCCCACTAGATTACACACTTACACAAGGGTCACGGAACCCGGTCTCTGACATCTGTCACACACACACACACACACACACACACGGGGCTGCCTGCGGACAGCACTACAAGACAGGAAACAATTCAAGAAAACCTACCCAGAGGACATCTGATCACATCCACATGCGCAACAAATAATCTATCTTCACAATTCCCCAAAGACAGAGAGCGAGCGAAGAGCAGAGAAAGAGAGAGAGAGATGGAGATTTATTAACAGCCATAGGCTATTCAGGTCTGCAGTTGTTCAACGATAAGTCCACTGATAACCAGTCATTTCCTTGGAACAGACTATGCAGTGTGCACCGCTTTTGTGGAACTGCTAAATTTCCATTTCCAATTCTAAATCCTCAGACACTGTACGATATTTAACCCCCACGGTCCAGGGCCAGACTGTATCAGCACGTCCCCATTGGCCAAGCTAAAATCCAATTTCAGTGATAAGCTTCAGATTTGCAGTGAGGGCTGGAGTTGCGTTCCTCTCTGGACTGCGCGCGTTTATCCAAGAAAAGGGCAACAGAAACGGATCGGAAGTGGCAAGGGGCATGGCGGCCGTGTGGCTGTGGATGCGAGCGCAGACAGGTGTTGAACGATGATACAATTCATGTTCACACTCCTTCGCTCAAGAACCACCTCTTGCTTTCCAACCGCTGATCCCCAAACCAGCTACTTATGGGCATAAACCACATGCTATGGACGTGAGATTAACATAAAATTAGCGGTATTCATCCATCAGAGGTTAATTTGGTTTTGTGCACAGAATATGTTTATGCAACGAGTAAATTATTTCTTTATGGACATTGTTAACATAGAAAGAACTGTTGTAACAAAAGTTGATGGCATACAATTATCTATAATTCTCTAGAATTAGCCACATTAGTACACATGAAATGCAACAAATTGCAGTAAAATGGCCTGATTACCTTTTCCAGTACCACATGCAATTACTTTTTACATCTTTTATGTGTATGATTCGATACACATCTTCATCTACATGTGATATCATTTTCAAAATCTTCAGACTAATTTCTTCATTTACTTGGTATTACGCTAAAACTTTAGTCCAATTTGATATTTATTTTCACTACAAAGACAATTGTGATTTTTGACTCCTGTGTCACAAGCTTGCTAGTAAACAGTGCGGAGCAATTGTGTCAGCAAAAACCTTGTAATTTGGCTCTCTAAGCAGACATCTAACTCTGTCAGCAGATGTCTTACATCAGAGCATTTTCACCTGTTTCAACCATTGTATTATGACTTTATTCATACATAGAATCAATACAGAACTTTTTCACCAATGTTACAACTTCTTAAGCTGACAAATCATTTCCGTAAAAGATCCATGATGCTATGTGACCATTTCAACGGTAGGTTCTGTAGTGGTTGACTCTATTCACCATGAAACTCTATTCACATTTTGATTGGTCGTTTCTATGTAACTTCCACAGCCAATCGACTTCACATATCTATTACTACTTCCCTTTATAACCACGACGCATCCAAACAAATACACGAACACTGCATGCTATGCAAATTCTTATTCTAGCCGCCCACCTCCCCAGCACCACCTGCCTAGATCTACTATGGGAGAGTCTCTCTCTCTCTCTCTCTCTCTCTCTCTCTCTCTCTGCAGTATTTATGGAAGTAACCATAAAGTTTACTCTATTCTTCTCACAGTTCACTGGCCACTTTCTTACATGTATTTCGGGAGAAACTGATGAATTCAAGTGCTGTAAATCCGACTGACAGGACTCTCTGAACTGCGGCACAAACAAACATGGCGGCGCCCATCTCACGTTATAGATCAAGAAGAATTTTTTTTTAAAGGTTTTTAAACAACAACACACACTCACTTACACGTATTTGAGAATCGGAATATCAGATAGTTGTTGACATGGTAAGCTAGTTTGTGAATAGTTTGAATAAAAAAGGAAAAACAATATAAAAGCGATACATCTATGATACAATGTTATTTTAGTTGCGGTGTATCACGTGACAAGCGTGACATGTCGCCATGGAAACATTAAGGGGGAACGTTCTAAAATAATGGTCGCCTTGAAAAAACTCATTCTGGAGGGTCAGTTAAAATATTTTAAACTTAGGTGTAAAATAAATTAATAATTTTATTCTGAAAGGATAGGCTACATTAAATTGATCAAAATTTACACTAAAGACTTTTACATTAAGCAAAATGTATGCATTTTGTATGCATTTTAAAGTTTGTTCTTTTGAATTTTCTATTTATTAAAGAAAAAGAAAAAGTACCACAGGTTTACACAAAATAGCAGGACAACTGTTTTCAACACTGATAATAATCAGAAATGTTTCTTGAGAATCAAATCATCATAGAATGATTTCTGAAGGATCATGTGACAGTAATAATGCTGAAAATTCAGCTTTGAACACAGAACAAAATTACATTTTAAAATATATTAAAATAAAATTCATTTTTAATTGTTTGTACAAAACAAAATTCAAGGATAGCTTGTACAGAAACATAGCTGAAATTAACTTATCTTATTCAACATTTACTCAAAATGAAAATGAAAATAAAAATATTTTACAATATTGGCCAATACATTTTCATCAGAGTGGCTATTGCATATATAGCCTTAAGATGTATCTAGAACTAAAGGACCCAGATGAAATCGTTCAATTTTACCGGGGTGTCCACATCCTTTTGGCCGCGTAGTGTATGTCAGATTGCAAAATTATATTTCCAAACACCACCAGCCAAGCAAAGGCTGTTCCGTCACGCATTTCCTGTCAGAACTCCCGCGGACTTACACACAGTAGAAAAAAAAGAAAAAAAGAGATAGAAGAAGAGATGGCAATCTAGCGACTTTGGCTCTGGTCCAGAACTGTCTATCGAGCAACGCTGTCTAGAAATTGGCATGCCAGCGAAGAACTCACTGAGGGGAATCACATGACATTATGGAGGTCACGCATGGGTCCAGCCACCTAAAGAGCCCAGATACAAGCAAGAAATAGAGTATTTTACAGACCACTGGTCCACCTGCTTCCCTCAGAACCCTCAAATTCAGTTTTTAATCGAAACCCATGAGTAATACAATTCATAGGACTTAGAAATAGTCACACTTTACTGGGCTGCCAAAGGACCCCTAGAGAGCCACAAAAAAAAAAAAGGGCACCAAATAGTACTTTATCATCAAATGAAGAGTGTGTTGGAACGCTGAATTTTAAATTACAGCACCTGGCTGCATAACAATGCTAAATGAGATCAAATTGACAGCCCAAATACCTTAGAGACATGTCTTGCGTGGCTCACACATGCACACACATGAAAATGTCATGAGAGGCTTTACAATCACTTTGGTGGCATCTGTTCCCCTTTTCTTTCTTTTTTTCTGAAAGCATGGATTGTTTCATACTCTTACAAAGAAAATGAATGTTGATCTTTGATGAAGATGCTTTTCATTCACTGTGATTAGAAAAGACTTTCAAACTGCAAAGCCCAACGTCTTCTCGTTCTCGCCATCGATTTTAATTTAGGCTTGATTACATATACAATGAACTGTACCAGGTCATGCATTTTTCTAATTTGAAATATTTTCAGCTTTATTGAAAAAACCACAAGGGTTGATTTCTCTTGGGCATAGCGCAGCACAGTACAAAAGACTGTATTACAATCACTGGATTAAACAAACGCGGCACGTTGAGAGAGATGATTAATTCATGGAAGTATTCTCCATTTCATACATTTATGAAGGACGGTACCCGTTAAAAATACATTTATGTATTCCGAGCACACCTGGCTGTTCTTTGAAACTTTCAGCAGGGGACGGCTCTCACTTCAACACAATGAGGACTGTTCTCATGCTCTGTCTGACCCCAAGCCCCTTTTAATAGCTCGAAAATAGGTTGACGTATCAGATTGCGAACTTAAAACTTGATAGGGACAGACTATAAACAAGATTTCAACCTCAAATCAGGCTTTCTCTGATTGAGTTGAACACATGCATGCTTTCAGCACCAGAGTCAGCTCCCTTTTTTATGAGTGCAATGTGCTGTTTGCACAAAAATGTTAATATATTTATATATCCGGTTAACACTCATCATTTTATGATAAGTAACATAATTTATGAGTTACATAATATTTTACTCCCACAGAGACCAAAATTGCATTGAGTTTTCAAATGGATTCAAATTGATTAAAGCCTTTATAAAGCATTTTACACAGTCATTATTCTGAAAAGTCCATGCCTATGGTGAAACTGCAAGCTAAAGCTTCAATAATGTCTGTCTGTTGGGGTTTAATTAGTTTAGAGGAAAGGATGTGAAAAAATTACAGAACATGAGGGTTAAAAGGCTGATCGCCAATAAGCTGTGTGATTGTACGCTGTTTCAGCAGTCCACCCTGTCCATTCTGCTCAATGCAAGTCTAAGCAAAATTCTGATCTCAGGGCCAAAGAGACTGTGTGGTTCACTTTCACCGTAGATGCTATAAGACTTTCAAATAGAATCACAACTGTCTCTGGGTATGTATATCACATTTTACGAGATCAAATTATTGCATGCAATATTTCCCATGACAAAAAAAATCACACTTTTCTTTCAATAAAATGAACTTGTACTCAGAACAGTCTTGAATCCAGCATCAAACCATCAGCATCCTTCTTAAGGCTGGTACATACTTTAAATCCTAACACATTACAGCACTTCACAGGCTTCTATTAAACATTCTTTTTCGCCCAGAATGTCTCTCTGTTGCATCCAATACATGGCCAATAGGAAGTTCGTCCATGCACAAAGCCCTTTGGGCTGAATTGGACACTTTGTATAAAACTTGTTTGGGGAAAATCGCGCAAAATACACGGCATTCTTTCTGTTGGTTGACTGAGAGGCTTCAGTGCACAAAGCTTTAAAACGCAATAATGAAAAGAGAATGTCTTACTCTTACCCACTTTCCTGATCACAGACGATGCTTGATAATTCCAAGAACAGAAGTGCAACTACTCTTCCATCTCTCCAATAAGCCGTGCGTAACTTTCCAAAGGATGGTCAGCAGCTGGGATTTATTTAGATGCGCTGGGAAACAAGGTGAGCTTTAGTTTATGGCAGTTCAGCCACACAGGGGAAAAAAAGAGCCAGTCGAGCACCGGAGTGTACCGGTGGATAGTGTCTTTTTGCCGCGCTCTCACGCGCTGCTGATGCGGTGCGTGTGCGGTAAAGCAGATCTGTCCACGCGCTGTCACTGCGCTCTGCCTCCCCGGGTCCTAAAGCTGAACCGCAGCGCCACTGAACTTTCAGTCATTGCACTGCGAGCATTGCATTATAAAATCCAGAATATGTTTTCATCCTTTTTACTATTAATTTACCCGAAAGTACAAGTGCAATCAATTATAAAGAATTTCAGTGACAGCTCAGTCATAGGCTATAAGATGTAAACTCGAAGCTGTAAAACAATCTAAATAATAATAAAAAAAAAGGATAGTTCGGATTTAAACATCCCAATATAATTAATCAAAATAAGATTCTTATGGCTTTTGGTTCATGCCTCGTCTGCTCTCTGAGGAATATGCGAGTGTCTACTCCAAATTTACCTTAAGGAAAAACGTTGCTGCAATATTGATGACTCATCTTGCACTAGACGGATATGTGTCCAATCAAACGCTCTGCTCCAGCTAATATGAGGTTATTGTTTACAAACTAACGTCGTGTGCCTTACATCCAGGGGATTCCTCCCATTATGGCCTACCGAGCGACAAATATTTAGCAGACAAGACCATCAATTACAGGTGGGCTACCCAGTTTCATCAGTAGGATGTACAACGAACAGTTCGGATAATGAACCAAATGACACAGTAGATGATTTTTTTAAATTCTGATTATTATGAATAACATGTAACAGTTAATTGAACATTGACGAGCTGTCAAGCGATAAGTAAGGGTTACCTAGTCCCAGACTAAAATGTTTGAGCTGTTTTAACTGAAAGCAACATGCACTGACGTATCTTAAAATATGTCCAACGCATTGTTTTGTCTCAAGATGTACATTGGTAATGTTTTTTTTTTTTTTTTTTTTTTTAAGGCACATTTATAAAAGCGACTTATCCTGGTTTAATCTAAGCCCTGACTGTGAAACCAGGCCTATGTGTTTTTGCTGAAGTTAAAGTTGTTTTATTAAGGGTGATTTATTGCTTTTGTAAACAAAGGGTTATAGTTTTTTTTTTTCTTTTTTTTTTTCAGAAAGACAAGTTTTGACTTATGTTATTGTTTATGCAGTTAAATAGGCTATCTGAAATACTGTAGGTGCACCAGCATGTTTGCATTCAGTATTCAAATATATATAAATATATAAAATGCATTAAAGACATCGTTAATATAGTCCAAGTGACTACAGTGGCTCAATCTTAAGTTTATAAAGCGACGAGAATACTTTTTGTGCGCAAAAAGAAAACAAAAATAACGACTTTATTCCACTATTCATTTCCTTCTCTCTGGGCCTCGAGTTTTTTCACGTAGTGTAACTGCGTAGCGCTTCTGTGTTGTACGTCACACACATCACACACATGACCAGCGTCGGCCAATAGTGAGCCTACGTGTGACGTACAACACAGAAGCGCTGCGCTATTACACTACGTGAACTCACTCGAGGCCCAGAGAGAAGGAAATGAATAGTGGAATAAAGTCGTTATTTTTGGGGGGTTTTGCGCACAAAAAGTATTCTCGTCGCTTTATAAACTTAAGATTGAGCTACTGTAGTCACTTGGACTATATTAACGATGTCTTTAATGCATTTTCTGGGCCAGCAAGTTATAATGTCTTAGAAGCCTATGGAGGAGTGATCCAGCACTCAGATTTAATCAAAAATATCTTAATTTGTGTTTCGAAGATTAACGAAGGTCTTACGGGGTTGGAACAACATGAGGGTGAGTAATTACTGACAGAATTTTCATTTTTGGGTGAACTAACCCTTTAAGTCTGCATTAAAATAAAATTCATCCAATTAATTTTCAAAATGTTTCAGTAATTCATTCATTCATTGACCTCGTAATCCATTTATTGAAGTTGTACATTTTCCCCAAAAAGATTCTGATTCAATGAACCACTTTCAAAGCCATTGTAAAATAGCTAAAATTGGCACATGACCTCACATCAGTTGAATTTGACAGAAGTTGCTACATTGCTTGGCAACCGTAAATGCCCTACAGTTCTTCTAGTAAACTATATTATTGTCAAAACATCTTTATCACATTGCTATTGTTAATACACAATACATGTATTTTGCCAGTTAAGTGGGTTTTATTGCCTGAGATGTAAAATTTTCCATATTCTTGCATTGAATATTAGTTACTCCTGAGTGTCAGTAATCATTGTACTATATCAGCTTCAAGATTTGAATTGTGTCTTGTTTGGAACTGTCATGAGTATCAAAATTATTTTATTAATTGGGATTTCTATAATTTTGTATATTAAATAATGTGGTATTTCTCATACATTGAAAGTACAGGTTACCGGTCTAGTGGTCTTTATTTTAGTGTGTTATTTCCAAACTCTTCACTTTTGAGGTGGGTGTGCAGGGTAATTAATCATAGGCGTGGAGATCCGAAATTAGAAGCGTGACTCCTAAATCAAACATGCAATATGAACAGACATTTAAGTTATTAATCTCCATTCAAACACTCACACTTCCACATATCTTTGTCCGCAACATGAAGTTGTTTATTTATCATATGGTCAACCCATTTAAAGACACTTGGCATTTAGGAACACCGACTTGTCATTCATTGGCAGGACCAAGCGATCCACACAGAATTAAACAGACCTTTGTGCTCCAGCCACCCACGCCATACATTTACCAAGGCTGACCGTTGTAGGAGTGGGGTCACGTCCAAAGGGACTGGGAGGGACGCCCGTCGTTTCCAATGCGCTGCCACTCAAGTCATCTGACAATATAGAGAGACACTCCATCCCGTCTAATGTTTGGCGACCCCAAAGGCAGGTCAGTCTGCGAGCAGCGCTCCCTTCGCCTGTGATTAAAACCTTCATCAGAGCTTCAGTTTTGAGTCCCTCACATTAGGCAGCTGTAACTACATTATTGAGTAATTACTTTCAAGGTCTCTGTGTTTTCACGTTGTCAAGCCAAAATGATGGATGAGTGCGAATATCAGTAATACCGTGTCTGAAAAGTGAGATTCTCCTAAGAGATTTGATGAGCCTAATAAAGAGTGCCAGAAAAAACTGAAAAAGTCCCAATAAATAAATAATTCCGGACAAAATAAAATTGAGTCTTGAAATTGATGTGCTGTAAGTGAGTTGTTTCTTCAAGCTTCAGATGACAGTTATTGATGTCGTGTGATTATGAGTGAACAAAAGGTTATTTGGGATGCATAAAAAACTGATTTGCATGCATGTAAACAATTGGAAAATCTGCCAAACAGACTGGCAGAGCAGCGGGCAGGTGTATTAGACAGCAGTTGGTAAACAGTGGTCAAGGGCATTACAATAGCAGTCAGAATGGACTTCCACACACATTTGTTGTTCGTGTTTTTTCTTTTTTTTTCTTGAGGCTTTGAAATGCTCCCTATAGCTATCGAAATCAGAGATCTAAGCAATTGAAATGGATTGCTCAGAGAGAAAGGGTATGTTGTCGCCATGCTGATATTTGCACGGTTTCCCCCGTAGATTATTCAGGGACACAATTCTCATTTCCTGGCCTTTTCTGTAGGGACAAAGTTTCCATCTAAAAACTTCATGTAGTGCAATGCAAAAAAAAAAATAGAAAAGGAAATGATTCTGGCTTCATGCTGTTAGTTAGACAGCTGGTTAGTGGGAGAGGGTGAGACGGATAAGTTCTCACTTCAGATGACTCGATGGGCTTTCATCCGAGAGTGTCCATGGAGATGACACCCAAGTTCTGGATTAACAACAACCTGGACGCAAGATATCCATGTGTTTTGATTCTTAGGTTCCATAATGTAACCTTGTTGAGTCAGTTTAAATATTCAAATTTGGCAAAACATGAAGTCTGAACTATTTTGCAACAATCTTTTTTGAGTTTCCTTTTAGCATAAGGCAACACATGCTGAAGGTTGAAGCTTGGAAGCAAACAGATGGGCCGAGATGAGATGATTTCAATCAAAATACAAGATCTCTTCCATCTGGGCTCTCACGGCACTTTGAAGATAAAGTGTAATGTGACTATGAGAAGCCTTTCTTTCATTTACTGCACTTCTGCCAGCTGGAGAAGGAGACTGTGGTATTAAATGGAAATATTGTCAGATCTGATTTTAAAACTGGGAAATCTTAGACAAATGTGGAACCGCTTGAGAGTTAGACGACAGACCACGGATATTAGCAGGTTGTGCTTTTCGATTCAGACGTCCCAGTTGAATTTGCATCTTGAATGTGAACTTCTCTGCCTCTAGCGCTTTGTATTTCTTTTTTTAATCCCCGTCTAGGTTCTTTTGCTGGAAGGCCCAGACCCTGACATGAAGACGGTCTCATTAAATCTCACATCATGGTGTGAGTTCAAACCTTAATGGATCAGTCAGAAGCACCTCACACACTGGCACCGTAATGGCTCCTCTCTCTCATGAGAATTCTGATCCATGCAGAGGCTCGATAAATCCCACTCACGGCACTTCTGTGGTTGAAAGGAAATAAGTAATAAGCAGGTGAGAGACTGTCACACCTTTACAATTTCACAGCATTTTACTGACTTCTGTCCTCTGTTAGCATTCTTTCATTCGACTCAGACGAAAGTTGCTCAAATGGTTGCTTTTGCATGGCTCAAAAGCTTTTTTAGTGATGTTCTGTCTGTGTAGATTTACAGTGGCCCAGTAGTGCACAATACAACGGAATTGAAAAAGCAAACATAAGTTCACAACAGAATGAAATCAAGCCACAACACAATGAAACAAAGCCACAACACAACGGAAATAAAGCCACAACACTTTACAGCGCTCCGAGAGCCCTCTAGTGGTCGGGAGCATGTTGTGTTGTGGCTTGATTTTGTTGGGTTGTGGCTTGTTTCCATTGTGTTGTGGCTCGTTTCCGTTGTGTTGTGGCTTGATTTCATCGTGTTGTGGCTTGTTTCCGTTGTGTTGTGGCTTGTTTCCGTTGTGTTGTGGCTTGATTCCGTTGAGTTGTGGCTTGTTTCCATTGTGTTGTGACTCGATTACGTTGTGTTGTGTCTTGATTCCGTTGTGTTGTGGCTTGATTTCATTGTGTTGTGGCTTGATTTCGTCGTGTTGTGGCTTGTTTTCATTTTGTTGTGGCTCGTTTCCGTTGTGTTGTGGCTTGATTTCGTCATGTTGTGGCTTGTTTTCATTTTGTTGTGGCTCGTTTCCGTTGTGTTGTGACTTGTTTCCGTTGTGTTGTGGCTTGATTTCGTCGTGTTGTGGCTTGTTTTCATTTTGTTGTGGCTTGTTTCCGTTGTGTTGTGGCTTGTTTTCATTGTGTTGTGGCTCGTTTCCGTTGTGTTGTGGCTTGATTCCATTGTGTTGTGGCTTGATTCCGTTGTGTTGTGGCTTGTTTTTGTTGTGTTGTGGCTCGTTTCCGTTGTGTTGTGGCTTGATTCCGTTGTGTTGTGGCTTGATTCCGTTGTGTTGTGGCTCGATTACGTTGTGTTGTGTCTTGATTCCATTGTGTTGTGGCTTGATTTCGTTGTGTTGTGGTTTGTTTTCGTGTGTTGTGGCTTGTTTCTAGGGCTGGGAGAAAAAAATCGATTCACCTAGCTATCGTTTTTTTTTTTTTTTTTCACGATTCTAAAATAAAACAATTTATTCCAGAATCGATATTAAAGGAACCGTATGTGATAAATGTATTTCAATTAATCATAAAATGGCCCTGATATGTCACTAGACATTAAGAAATCATGTTCATTTCAAATACTTATATCACTGACAACAGTAGTCCGGCCAAGATATTGTCATTTAAAAGTGAAGTTGCAGCCCTCAACTGATGTTGATGTTGTCATGTTGTGTTTTGGCCTGAAGCGCCACCCTCCACCTATCTACCAATCACGAAGCCAGTAGTGTTTCGGCATCCGGGTTGCCAGCTCTGTTCTAGTTACCACAGCTGCAGCTACAAACGTGTCGGATAAAAAACGTCTAACGTTACAAAACCTAAATGAATAGCTGTATCTTTGATATCTGTTACACATAGTGACTTAGGCTTGTGCTTGTACTTACATTAATGACAGATACCAACCATTACAAGTTAGACTAACAGCTACTGTTCTAACAATGTACTGTCATATACGAGCGTACATCTTTACGATTATATTTGGCTAATCGCCATTAGTAAATTTTTGCGATACATAATTACTTCGCAAAACATCTCTCATGAAGCATAAACATAATTAACAGAAAAAAAACGTACTGTGTAGGACTCGTCACTTGCCATTGGAAGCTCCTTGTAGCAGCCTACGTTCCTGCTGGATCCTGCAGCCTAGCTGGCAACCTCAGGGGGGAGGGGGAGGGGATACACCGCTCGACAGTAATTTGAAAGTGATTGCAGTACCAGTTTTGGCCACAATCTTACATACGGTTCCTTTAATTCAAATTCAATTGCTTTATTTTTGTCCTTGCTTGTAGATGAGGTTGACTGAAGTTAGCCACTTTCGTTCCAACAGAGGATGAAATGTGCCGTTATCTATGAGTGTTGAGTGGTAATATCCCAAGTGGACGCGTGGAAGTGACGTGAGACTGAACGCACTGAAAAGCCCTCGCACTACTCATATGCTGACAGAGAGATAAGACAATAGAGCTACACGATTCATCTTTAAAAGACTGTTATCTCGATTCAAATGACCCGGAGCGAGTTGTCATGAAACAGCTTCACAAACAGTCTTTTCAACCTCATAGTATCATTATTTCTGTGATGCAATAGTTAAAATTATCATAGATGTACTTGGATAAAAGTTTAAAGTTCAAATATGAACACTGATGTCTACGATAGCGATCAAAATCAGCTTTTGATAGAAACTTGGTGCTTAAAATAATGCATTTATCGATTACATTGTTACAAGTGGCGACAAGTGACTGTTAAAAAAGGTATTTGTTATTGAATCATTCATTCAAGAGAATGTAGTATTGTATGATGCTTATGAAATTAAAGTCAGAAAGATGTGATGATTTGTTTTTGTAAATATGACTCATCTTATACATCATGTACAGTCTGTATAAGTGTATGATTTAACTTTTCCCGATGGTCTAGTGTTAAAAAAAATTTGTTTGCTTTTTAAATTTTGTTGTGTTGTGCACTACTGGGTCACCGTAGGATCACCTTTGCTACATTTTTTAGTGTACAATTGTTGACATATGATATTGTTTTTTTAATACAGCTGTTACTTACGGTGGCCCAGTAGTGCACAACACAACGAAATTTAAAAAGCAAACATAAGTTCACAACACAACGAAATAAAGCGGCAACACAACGGAAATGCCCCCGACCACTAGAGGGCTCTCGGAGCGCGATAAAGTTAGTTTTCCATGCCACTGAGTCTAAAAAATGTAACAACACCACTATTAGTTTTAACAGTATGTAGCTAACCATTGTATATCGACATTTATTCATTCAAAATCACCTACGTGCATTATAGCTGCATATTTATACTCTAGAATGTTTTGACGCACTACCAGCGCATGATCCCTAAGGGAACGTCCGCCATTTCTTTCAAGTTGTTAAAACGTATAATTTGTATCAATTAAAATGACTTTTAACATTCAAAAACAGATGTTCCAAATCCAAAGCTTGATTGTATTGGTAGTAGACTGACTTACTACAGCTGATTTCTTTCCAATACCTCCCTTTATTACAGTAAACAATTATTTTTTTAGGAAATTTCTGTAATATAATAAAAGTTTATTTTCTTTTATCATGTTTCAAAGGTTGCAGTTCCTATTAAACAAACTGACTTACAACAGGTGAAATTGTGACAATAGCTCCCTATATGCACAGTACACAATTTTTTGTATTTTTTTTTTTTTTACATTAAGGCCTGTTCACACCGGGACGAATTTCGCGCGCGATGGTCGCCGACGTTTAACGCCTCGTGACTAAACAAAGGGCGCCAATGTGAGTGTGCACACCGACGCGAAAAACGCCACTCGTAAAAGCGTAATTAAAAAAAAAACACCTCGGGTTCGTTTTTTTGGTTTGACGCGCTGCGTCAAAAACTATCCGACCAATGAGATTGGCGCTTTTGCTCACGTGTCTGGAGCTTCTGAAGTTACAGTAAAACACAACTTGGGGGCGCTCAAACACAAAACGGTCTTGCCGAGCACACATACGTACCGGCGAAGAAGATATACGCCAAGTAGCGTCTACACTGCCGGGAAGAAATAAGACGAGGAAGATGCAAGGCAAGATGAATGTAGAGCTGCTGGTCTCGTTGGTGTCGTAACATAAAGAACTATGACAAACGCGACAGCGGAGTATTTCTGTTTTACATTAAGCGCCATCTAATGTCAGGGAATGAATATGCATGTTCACTCGGCTCATCGTCAGCGAAAATCGCTTGGGTGTGAACACAAAAAACGCGTTGAAAAACGCTGGCGAATAACGCACGCCGATATTCGTCCCGGTGTGTAATTCACCTAAAGGTTGTTTTTTTTCATGTCCCCAGCTTGTGGTAGGTTCCTAGTGACCAGACTGACTTAACGGGAAAATTGTACCAATACCTTCCTGTAATTCAGCAATTTGCCAAATGATTTAAAAATTTTTTTATCAAATTATATTATAATAAATTATAGGTTTTAACCACTTGGTGGAATTGCCAGACGTTCCCTTAGGGATGCGCTGTTGTAGCGCGTCAAAGCATTCTCCAGTATAAATATGCAGCTATAATTCATGTAGGTGATTTTGAAGTATATTTTATGTCGATATACAATGGTTACACTGTAAAAACTAATCCCTTTAAGACTGCCGGAAAACTAACTTTACCGCAATCCGAGAGCCCTCTAGTGGTCAGGGGCATTTCCGTTGTGTTGCGGCTTTATTTCGTTGTGTTGTACATTTTCCGTTGTGTTGTGGCTCATTTCCATTGTGTTGTGAACCGTAGTTACTTATTTTAAGAACATAATGTTTCTGGTAATCAAATGCTTGAACTGAACTTGTATTGCACCCAGAACATTCCTTAAGGCTAAACTTGTTGCTTATTTTGTAATCCATGTTTGAAATCAAATCATACAGGTTAATGTGAGGGTGTTATATATTCAGAATGTTCAGTTTTGACTGAATTATCCCTTAAAACTATTTATTGTCTTGTACTGAGTTCGAGTGAATGTTTGCTGAATGAAAACATGTATGTAAATACTTTGTCTCTTCACTGTGTGTTTGAACTCTGACCCCTGAGATGTGCCATGAGATATTGTTTAGATTCACAGCTTGGCAAATGTATGTGAGCAGGCAAATGTATTCCGGCTTATATTCAGTAGGGATCAAAGGTCTGAGACCGCATAGAAAATTAGCATTAAACATGACATAAAATTACACATATATATATATATATAGTAGTAAATTTACTTACTATATTTTACACCTTTTTTTACTGTACAACTTCCATCGAAGATTCTTTTTGGAACATTGTCAAATCATGTTCAAATCATATGAAATCCATTGTAATCTCATTTTCACTCAAAGTGCTTGGGTGATTAGATAAAAGAAAAGGTATTAAATAACAAAAATGCAAAATAGCAGCATTCCACTAGTGTTTCTCAGACTTTTTGGATGCTAGTGTAAATATATGTATACCAGATGCAGCAATTATTTCTCTTTTTGGACAAAAATGAAAGTTAAGAGACCAAACTTGTATTTAAAGAAAGTATCCTTACTTTGCTCTCAGTTCATTCCCAACCTTCCCTGATTATTCTCTCCCCTAAACATCCTCATTAGTCCTCTTAAATTCATCCAACAGTGATGAGCCACAAAGAGCAGATTCCATCAGGCTGAGAGTTACTTCCTGTCTGCCAAGCTTCATTAGACTATATTTACCTTCCACCATCAGCCTTTTTTGTTGGCGTAATTAAGGAGCAAATGGTGACCTCGTGACCCCAGCCCCCCTCCGTACCCCCTCTTAAAGTAAGGCTGTGTTTAGTATGCACGGGAAGCTGCCGACTCCGACACTGAGGATATGATACGAGGAAAGGACTCGATGTGACCTTCATCAGGGAGCCAGAGTATATTATCGGAGAGTAATGAGAGAGAGAGAGAGAGAGAGAGAGAGCATCTTTAGCTCTGTGACTCCTTGAAGAGTTTGGAGACTTCTTTCAAAAGCAGTCTATACTCTCTCTCACTCACATTCTCGAGCCCTCATCTATCTATCTATCTATCTATCTATCTATCTATCTATCTATCTATCTATCTATCTATCTATCTATCTATCTATCTATCTATCTATCTATCTATCTATCTATCTATCTATCTATCCACTGTTCATAAGTTCTATCTATCCATCCATCCATCCATCCATCCATCCATACATCCATCCATCCATCTATCTATCTATCTATCTATCCATCCATCCATC
>NC_140223.1:30523843-30566343 GCF_951802725.1 Rutilus rutilus
TATGTATATATATATATATATGCAACCATGAATTACTACATTTATACTCTGTCATGACAACAACTGCAAAGTTAAAGGCTGGACTGTGTTAAGATGCCTTTAGACCAGTGTGGATCCTGAGTAATGGTCCTTGTGTGTTTGTTTGTGCTTCAGGTCAAAGAACCGCATCCACACGTACACACAGAGGACAGGAAGAGGACAAACCGGAGAATTAGCGTTATTCAGGGGACCACAATACTAATGCATTTTAAGGGCTTTTACACTAGATTACAAATTCCCTCAGCCTGTCAACAAAAGCACCTGCTCGCCGCTGGACGTTAATTTGTTTTGACATGCTTTATAATTTAATTCCAACACAGAATTAACTTCCAATACCAAAAGCTATTAGCCGGGGAAATTGGGACGGCGGACTCCCGTGTGCTCGGTCCCAGGTGAGCCGGTTTCCTTTAACAGCGGCATTCCTGAATTGCTTTCATTGTGCTGTGGAGGAGCTCAAAGCTAATGCAGTTCTTTGAAGAGCCTGGATTGACTCCTGCTGCAGAACTGCCTCTCCCAACATGAGTCAACGGCTTACTCTGTCTCCCGTCTAACCGTGTTAGGGAATCAAAGGAGAAGCCTCCGCTGTTGATTTTGGAGTGCCTGTGTGTGCTAATATACGTTTGATTAAGTTCCGGGGTGCGCTGGGGTCGGGTCGAGGGCAGCCGCTCCACTGCACGCTTTTATGTCACTATGCTGATTACAACATTTATTAAGGGTCAGTTAAACTCAGGCGCTGAGTTTGTGTTGGTTATGATGCCACTTGGAAAACAAAAACATATCATCTTCATTTGTTCTATCTATCCACTGAATCTGTCTATCCATCCATTCATCGCTCATTTGTTCTATCCATCCATCCATCCATCTATCCACTGTTAATTTGTTCTATCTATCTATCTGTCTATCTATCTATCTATCTATCTATCTATCTATCTATCTATCTATCTATCTATCTACCTATCTATCTATCTATCTATCTATCCATCCATCTACTGTTCATTTCTTCTATCATCCATCCACTGTTCATATGTTCTATCTATCTATATATCCATCTGTCCATCGATCTATCTATCTATCTATCTATCTATCCATCCATCCACTGTTAATTTGTTCTATCTATCTATCTATCTATCTATCTATCTATCTATCTATCTACTGTTCATTTGTTCTATCATCCATCCACTGTTCATATGTTATATCTATCTATCTATCTATCTATCTATCTATCTATCTATCTATCTATCTATCTATCTATCTATCTATCTATCTATCTATCTATCCACTGTTCATAAGTTCTATCTATCCATCCATCCATCTATCCATCCATCCACTGTTCATATGTTCTATCTATCTATATATCCATCTGCCCTTCTATCTATCTATCTATCTATCTATCTATCTATCTATCTATCTATCTATCTATCTATCTATCTATCTATCTATCTATCTATCTATCTATCTATCTATCTATCCATCCATCCATCCACTGTTAATTTGTTCTATCTATCTATCTATCTATCTATCTATCTATCTATCTATCTATCTATCTATCTATCTATCTATCTATCTATCTACTGTTCATTTGTTCTATCATCCATCCACTGTTCATATGTTATATCTATCTATCTATCTATCTATCTATCTATCTATCTATCTATCTATCTATCTATCTATCTATCTATCCACTGTTCATAAGTTCTATCTATCCATCCATCCATCTATCCATCCATCCACTGTTCATGTCTATTCTTTCATTCTATCTATTATTAGTTTTTTCTGTCTATCTGTCTCTATCTACGAAAGAAAAGTAAAAAAATAAGATCTTATTTATATGTCAGCTGTTGCAATGAAATTAGTCTTTTGCTGAAGTTTCTCCTCAGACATTTCTTTGAGAAAGACTTGAATGTAAATCTCTCGTCCCCTCTAGAGTTCCAGCAGTGTCTTAAACTGGGCTCAGATGTGCAGAGTTACCAACGTCTTCAGTCAACTGAGATTTCAATATGCCATTGATCATTGCTTATGAAATTCTTCCAAGACCAAATATTCTGAGCAGCTTATCTATCCACATTCCGTTTTTGCCTCTATATTCTCACTGTATATGAGCTCAAATAAGGCACATTCAATGAGCATTTAGAGTGAGATCTGTTTGCTTTTGCTTAGTGTGAGAATGATTTGTTTGCTTGGTTCTTGCATATATCGCAGACGCAGCATGTTTGTACGAGATTCAGCCTGGATAATCTGCTAAATAACATAGTTTGTGTTTAACAGCAATAAAAACACAAATATCATGTTCAAATGACACAATGAGAGTAGATGATTACAGGATTTTCACTTTAAGCCTGAAACTATTTCAGACATTCATCTCATGCATCTCATCACATTCATCTCATGCATCTTATTTGCTTGTATTTACATTAGCACATAACTGATTGTGTTTTTAGTCAATGTGTTAATATCTGTTTGTATTTTTGCAGCAGAAGCTGCAAGCACGCTCACAACCATGGCAACAGAAGGACCAGACCGCGTGTGAGAGGATGGTCTGATGTCAGTGAAGGAATGACAGGTGAAAGAAGGGTTCTGCCCTTTGATTAAGATTGCATCAAGGGTGCAGATGTGAAATGGCTATTGATTGGTTCCCTCTCTATCTTCTTCAGCTGTGATGAACAGAGAACACAATCACAGTGGGCGAAGTGGTCTAAGAGTGGCACTGGCACTTTATTCGCAAGTGTCCATCAGCTGTGCTGTGTTATCTTCCGTGATAGAGCGTCCGGCCTCTCTTAACTCCCATTCCTCACAGCATTATGACATCATAATGGCTGAAGATGCAGACTGTTAGTGATAATTTATGAGGCTATTATCAACACTCTGTGGGGACCTTAACAAATATCTAACACATAAACAGCAGGTGGTAATGTAAAAAAAGAATAACACATCAGAAGTGGGGCATTTTAACAAGCTGGCGTGTTAAAGGCATGTTATATGTTTCAGAAAAATCAATAAATAGGTCCAGATTTAACATTACATTAATGTGACAAATTGATTTTAGGAAGAGACATTGAACAATATCAAAATGAACTAAAAGTAGAACATTCATTTGACAAATACAATTTGTCCATGAAATTGTTATCATTGTCAAGAGTGTCACCACTGAACTTTTATCTATACTTTTTTTATATAATTTTTGTAGCAGTAAAAAAAAAAAAAAAAAAAAAGTTTCTTGTTTTTAATAAAACTTGATCAGAGTTATAAAATGTAATACAAACAGTTTCGCACAGATGGTCCCACCCAACCCTTTTGGACATTAGTTTGGAATTATTGCACTTATATCAACAAGTTATCGCCCCATTAGTTATTCTAAATCTAAAGGAACTTTCTTTCATTCTACCTACTAGTGCCACTCCCGCACCCCACTCTTAAAGCGGCATCAGTCTACATGCAAAAATGTCATCAAAACGAACAAAACTATCCAGACATGCAAAAGATGACGACTTTTACTGCTGGAGATGAGTAAGGACTTTTAAGCCTGGCACGTGCTTTCTTGTGTGCATAATATTTATATACGCTATAACATTAATATTTATAATATTTATAACTGCTACGAAGAGCTGTGCACGTGCAAGTGGGGGGATTTCGGGTGTATGAGCACTGCTTGCACACGTCACGCCGCTACCAGAACTACCACAGATTTGCCGCTTTCCATGTGCCGCTTATTATATATTATAATACAGAATTTGCATTTGCAGTTAGTGGATGCATGCAGAATAAAAAATTCTGAAAACATGTTTTTATTTTAGTCTAATTTGATCAATTAACAAAATCTCCAGTCTTTCACATCCATCTCAAAGATCGTGTTTTACTGTGAGTGTGAAGTGCGGGGCGGCACGCAGTGCTTTGCCTAGAGCGACATTTGAGCTTGTGCCAGCCCTGTGTACGGCTCCTCAGCAGACTCAGCCCAGTGATGTTACAATGCCTCAAGTCTCCCGGTCTTCAGATGGCTCTTCCTCTCAGACCTTTAAGCCCAAAGCTCCACCTTGGCCCACTGACCAGTCGGCTCCAACTTGGCTCCTCGCTTCCTCAGCTCTACCTACTACCATCATCCTTCTGGCTCCATCGGGGTCCTTCTTCCCTACGGCTCCACCTTGGTCAGTTGCCGCTCAACCTCCACTTCCAGGACTTCGGCTGCACCTTGTTCCTCCACCCTTTTGGCTCCGTCGGGCTCCTCCTTCCCTCTGGCTCCACCTTAGTCCTCACTCACACAGACTCTGCCTCAGTCCTCCGGCATCCTGGCTCCACCTTGGCCGCTCGTCACCACGGCTCCGCCTTGGTCTCCTGGTCCTTCTGTGTCTCATGGTCTCTCAGTCCATCGGACTCTGCCTAGGTGTTCACCTATCAAGCCATCACCTCTGTGTGTTGGTCTCAGGTCTACACAATGGCTCCTTCCTCCATTGGTTCCTCTGTGGGTCATCATTATCCTGGCTGGCTTCTGGGGTTCGCCTGCTTCGCCTTATTGGTCTCCTGGTCCGTCTGCTCCACCCTGGTGGTCTCCAGCCCAATCTTCTCCACCCTGGTGGTCTCCTGCCCTGTCTTCTCCGTCTTGGTGGTCTCCTGCCCTGTCTTCTCCACCCTGGTGGTCTCCTGCTCGGTCTGCTCCGCCCTAGAGGTCTTCTGCTCCGCCGTAGTCTTCACAGTGTCTGTCTCTTATTTGTTATCAATGTAAATAAGGGGGGTTTGTGTGATGCGTTTTGTTTTTAAATGTGTTTTTATTGCATTACTTTAGTGTAATGTTTGTTACCCTGATGTTTTTTTCTATAACACTGTGAGTTGTCCACATGTTCACTAGTCCTTGTTAATGCAAAGACAGTGTACTATATTTCAGTGTATAATGTGTATATAATAATATATCATGTTGTTACTGTTTCTTTTTTTTTTCTTTGTTTTACAGTCAATTTCTGACTGCAAGTTGTGTTCTGAAAATGTAACAGATTTCTTTTACAGTGTTTTTAGATCTATCTCCCCTATACTACGATTTCCTAAAGCTAGTAAATAGCTATTCTGTATGTGTGTTGATTTAAAGAGGAAAAGTCATTATTTTTCCTCTGCAGTCCCTAGCTTCTGTGGTAAACATGACAATAATTCCGTTCACACATTCACTCAGCGGCCATGTGTGCTACTCTGGGAATTCTCCTGCAATACAGACACTAGTGCGGCACTGGCTAGATATCAATTAGTGTGATGTATGAGCCCAGCTTCTTCTAATTGGGACATGGCAATGTATTTAATAATACACATTAAAACCGTAATTAGCTGTAAATTGAGCTGCATCCTATTGTCTCCCAATCAACTGCATGAACGATGCCGGTAAACAGTCTGATTAATACTCTCCACAGGAGATGCGATTTAGCTCGAAAAACACCCAGCATTTCACACATCTACTCAGTGGGATTTTCCTGCGTTTACGGTAAAACATTGATCTGGCCCGCCGTTTCAGCACTGAGGTTTGCTCAGATTGCTTCTGCAGGTCACGTTTAGGTGAAACCATTTCATTCATAATACATATCGCATTAAATTGTTAGCCCAACAACATCAAACAAAGAAATAATAGAATATTCACAGAATAGCATGCACCCTCCTGAGATAACATGCCATCAAACTATCCAACGACATTTGAAATGCTGCAAGATAAGGGTTTAAACATCAAGCGGCTTTCTGTCAAAACGCTGCATCGAGGAGCACTGCAGGTTTACAGACCTTTTCTGTTGTACCAGCTGGAAAAACCTGCACAGGCATTTTATGGATTGGGGAGATATTTGTCAGGCCTGCAGCAAAATGCCCTGTCAGTATAAAGGATTATAGTTTTTATGAGGGTCTGTCGAGGAGGAGGATCCAGCCCCTGTAAACATGCTCTGCAGACCTGCGCTACAACCTGGAAAGGCCATCCAATCACCTAGTTAAAACACCCTTTCAGGATGATGGAATGCATCCGCTGATGCAACTGAAACAAGGAGCTGGTTGCAGTCCAAATCCATCTGTGTATTCATAAGCTGCGTGTTTGTCACGAGAGAAATGGTTTTGCTTATGCAAATAGATGATTTCTGTGCAAATGCCCCAACAGTTGTCCTGTTTGTTTCCATGACGATTTAATATGATTGTAAATGATTACTGAGAATCAATATGCAATTCTCCCTCCGTTTAAGTCTTTCTTTCCTCCTTTGCTTCCTCCCGAAACATGCACTCTTTATTGATCATATTCACTTGTGTCTCCTTGGTTATTTATATGATAATGCAGGGCTGGGTGACAGATTTTCATCTTTTTTAATCTGCACAATGCACATAAGCAATTCATGTGCCTCAGTCTCTGAATTATTGCTTATTTCAAATCATATTTTCTGTGTTTTGATCAAATTGCGATCTGATCGAGCCCTTCCCCTACGGAATGATTTGATTCCAGGGAATCTTTTATTTCCGAAGCACAATTTACAATGAAAGCTAATTCCTTGACATGTCCTACACAGGTACGGGTTGTTCCGTTTAAAGGCTGTATATGTGTAGCATCAATTTCCTCCATGCTGCACTCTGGGTCCTTAGCGCGCTATTGCCTAATGTAGACCAGCCAGGGGAAGATAATGAACTGTGGGTATTGATGTGGAACAAGAAAGTAGACTAATGAATTAGAGCTACTGGGGTGAAATGTTGAATGAGAGCTGATTTATTGTTGCTACAGAAATAAGATGCAGAGTCACCGGGTAAAGGCCTCAGCTGAGAGCTGGAGAATTTCCAGTGCTATTATATAGAGTTAAACTTACTTGAGGAAAACTTTTTCCCCACTCACACTTTCTTGCTTACGGCTCACTCTAATCTGTGGATTGATTTTAACCCCTGCTGGTTCTTTTCTTCCTGTGTGTGGTTTTTTTTCCCCAGCCTTGCAGATTCAATAAATCTCTGGTGTGTAAAAGGCAAATTGGCATCAGTTTAAAGGCTGCCTGCCTCGACTGGTGATTTGTGTGTTTGTGTTTATGTGAATACCGATCATTTTCATTAAAGGTCTGCCTGACAATCACAACGTGTCAGGTGCTTCAGAGTTGTATTTCAGTATAAAGTAGAAATGAATCAATGCTGCAACACTTGGCCTCAGATTTCACTTACAGATCATCCTTTTGAAAATTTAACACAGTTTTTGCACAGTAACGCTACAGGAAAAACGTACTCGGTTACTAACGTAACCTCTGTTCTCTCTAGAGAGGGAACGAGTATTGCGTAAGCTAGCTTACGCTGCGGGAAAGTCTCCTTTCTCGAGATACTGAAGCCAAAAATTATCCTTAATTTTTTAAATCTTGTCAACGCAGTGCGGCAGCCTGCAGACCTAGGGCAGGCGAATCGCGTGCCCATTGGCTGCTCTGCGGCAACTGCAGCAGCCTATGGCTGAGCCTTGCGCGTGACGTCACGTCCAATGAGCGCGCTTGGCGCGCTTAATGCGTCACAGCCCGTCATTAGGGGTGTGGCTTAGCGTATATAAGCAAGGTACAGAGGCTGCTTCGCTGGTTTCTGTCGCATGAAGCGAAATGAGCTCGTGGCGAGAGCACGGCGGGTTACGCAATACTCGTTCCCTCTCTAGAGAGAACAGAGGTTACGTTAGTAACCGAGTACGTTCTCTTACGAGAGGTTCTCTCGTATTGCGTAAGCTAGCTTACGCTGCGGGAACACCCTTGTCAACGCCGTGCGCGCGCCCAGCATCCTGAATGAATCCCATGGGGAGCCCAGGGAACGCGAAGCGGAGCTGGGCAGCCAAGATACCACAGTACACAAGCACATAATATGGGGCAGGGAGCGGCACAGCCGGTCCAACTGACACTTTCCACATAGTGCAGCTCAACCAGTAGAGCTAAATCAGCAACATAGCCCGCGCACAGACAGTGGGCTGGCTACGCGAGACTTAGGCTGATAACACTTTGGCCTGCAAAGCGGGAATTTCCAGGTTGTAAAACCTAACAAATGTGGAAGGGGAGGCCCAGCCTGCCGCTGCACAAATGTCATGAATGGGAATCCCACTGGACCACACCCACGATGAGGCCATGCCTCTGGTGGAGTGCGCCCGAATGCCCAAAGGGCACTGCAGGTTTTTAGATGCGTAAGCAGCTGCGATAGCGTCAACTATACATCTGGATAGGGTGTGTTTCGAGGCGGCGAGACCCTTGGTGCGCCCACCAAACGAAACAAAGAGCTGCTCTGAACGCCTGAAGGCGGCGAAGCGTGAAATATAGCTTCTCAGCGCCCTGACTGGGCAGAGGAGATTACTATCTGCCTCGCAGCCAGCATTCGGCAGGGCTGAAAGGGAAATGACCTGCGCTCTGAAGGGAGTGCCCAAAATTTTGGGGACATACCCATGCCTCGGTCTGAGAATAACTTTAGAGTCATTGGGTCCGAACTCGAGGCACGCAGCGTTAGTGGATAACGCGTGAAGGTCTCCCACACGTTTTACTGAAGACAGTGCTATCAGAAAAACGGTTTTGAGCGTGAGGTATTTCATATCCACAGTTTCCAGGGGTTCAAAGGGATGTGCTTTCAGGGCGTCTAAGACCAGTGAAAAATCCCACATAGGAACCGAAGGGGGTCGCGGGGGGTTCATCCTCCTCGCTCCTCTAAGGAAGCGGATGACAAACTCGTTCCTTCCTAATGCGCGGCCCGGCTCTGAGACAGAGAGCGCTGAAATGGCCGTGACATAGACTTTGAGCGTGGAGGGGGACCTGCCCGCGTCCAGTAGCTCTTGAAGGAAGCACAATACTTGCGAGACCCCACATGTCTGTGGATCGAGCCCTCTGGCAGTGCACCATTTGTTAAACACCGACCATTTAGACGTGTAGAGCCGCCTCGTGGAGGGAGCTCTAGATTGTATGATCGTGTTCATCACCCCTTCTGGTAAATCACTATGAGGAGCACTGTGTGGCGCGATTTCCTGGCTCTCTCGATGACCTGAGGCAGCAGAGAGACCGGGGGAGAAGCATATAGCGGGCCGCTGGGCCACGTCTGGGCAGTTGCGCGGCTCGAACAAGGGAGAGAGAGCGGGAAGATGTCATCATGAGCTATGACATCGTATGTTTGCAGGCGTGCGTGTATTAAAACAGGCTCGTTTACTGCAATATTGATATTTCTAGTCGCCTGAGCTTAGGAGGGGACTGAGAAATGTGTGAGAAACGGAGGTGGCCGGAGAGTGACGCGCGCGACCGAGACGCGGGGTAGCTTTCTTATAACGTAAAGGAAGCCAGCCCGTGACCGTCTACTCCTGACATCCCTTGTGAGCGGCGCGTTTGCGCAGAGGGGGAGAGCGCAGGGAGGGGCGTGCGTCGTCCGCGGCGCCGCTTTGGCAGAGCGAAAGTCGACCTCTTTGCGTCAAAAGACAACGCACACTGCCCAGTATTCTTTTCAAGAGCGTCGTCCGGGGGGTAGCTTTCTTGTAACGTAAAGGAAGCTATAGCCCGAGACCGTCCGTTTCTGACATCCCTTGTGAGCGGCGCCGTTTGCGCGGCTTGACAGAGGGGAGAAAGCAGCTGTCTAAGAAAACAGCGCTGTCTGCTTCATCCCCTGAGGCGACGGCAGTGCGGGCGAACCGGCCGCTGCGCGTCGGGAGGTGGGGGGGAGAAGGAAAAGCGAGGCTCGCGGGAGGGGCTCCGGCGAGCGCACAGCTGTCATAGAAGCCCAGGCAGAGAGCGCACACCACGTGGCGGTCTCCGTCGCTGAGCGCGGCTCTGCACGAGCCACAGGATGAGCGAGGCATTTGCAACAACGCCTCGCGCTCTTTTAGATGCAAGTGTGTCGCGGCGGACACACAAAACACACAACACAGAGCAAGGAAAGGATATATATGCCGGATGGCGCAGCAGGCAGGGAAGGCTGAAGGCGGCGAGCGGCCGGCGTCCTCGGGCTGAAATCCTCGGCGTGCTGGTCGCTTGATTCGACGGCGGCTTCCTCGGAGATCAGCGATGCGAAGAGCTTCGCTGAAGAGACAGAAATCAGCGAAGCAGCCTCTGTACCTTGCTTATATACGCTAAGCCACACCCCTAATGACGGGCTGTGACGCATTAAGCGCGCCAAGCGCGCTCATTGGACGTGACGTCACGCGCAAGGCTCAGCCATAGGCTGCTGCAGTTGCCGCAGAGCAGCCAATGGGCACGCGATTCGCCTGCCCTAGGTCTGCAGGCTGCCGCACTGCGTTGACAAGATTTAAAAAATTAAGGATAATTTTTGGCTTCAGTATCTCGAGAAAGGAGACTTTCCCGCAGCGTAAGCTAGCTTACGCAATACGAGAGAACCTCTCGTAAGAGAACCACAGATCACATGCACTGTCGATCAAATTAAAAACTTCGCAAAAATCCAACCTTTCATTGAAGTAAAAGAACTGAAAGTGGGGGGGAAAAATCACATTATGAAATAAATGTTTTTCTCCAAAACACATTGGCCATAATTATTGCCACCCTTTTATTAAATACTTTCTGCAACCTCATTTTGCCAAGATAACAGCTCTAAGTTTTCTCCTATAATGCCTGATGAGTTTGGAGAACACATGACGAGAGATCAGAGACCATTCCTCCATACAGAATCTCTCCAGATTCCCAGATCCATGTTGGAGCTTCTTCTCTTCAGTTCAGCCCACTCATTTTGTGCTCAGTGACACATTTTTTGTGTTGATTTTGATGTTTGTTTTGAATCATTGTCCTGATGGAAGATCCAATCACTGCCCATTATAAGACTTTTAGCAGAGACTGTCAGGTTTTTATTTGTATGTTGATATTTACTAGAATCCATGATACCATGTATCTGAACAAGATGTCCAGGACGTCCAGCAAAAAAAAAAAAAATAGGCCCACGACATTAAAGATCCAGCAGTATATTTCACCGTGGGCATGGGGTACATTTTATCACTGTTTGCACCAAACCCATCTGGTGGGTTTGCTGGCAAAAAGCTATTTTTAGTTTCATTTGACCATAGAACCAGGTTCCATTTGAAGTTCCAGTTGAGTCTGACAACACCGTCCTTCGGAGGAGATGTTAAACCGAGGTCCTGACTCTCTGTGGTCATTAAAAATCCCAGGATGTCCTTCGGAAAAAGACTAGGGGTTTAACCACGGCATCCTGGCCAAATTTGCCCAATGGCCTCTATCCATCATGGCCTCCTGATCATCCCCATATATACTGATTGGATCGATCACTCTGTCTCCTCTCCACCAATAAGCGGGTGTGTTCTGGGCTGGCACAATATGGCTCCCGTCGCATCATCCAGGTGGATGCTGCACATTGGCGGTGGTTGAGGAGATTATATGTAAAAGCGATTTGAGTACCTAGAAAAGCGCTATATAAATGTAACAAATTGTTATTATTATTATTTATTATTATTATTAGGGTGATATAAACACGTCCTCTTCCAAACAGATTCGCAACATCTTTAGTTGATTGGAACTTAATTATTGCTCTGATTGTGGAAATTGGGATTTTCAATGCTTTAGCTATTTTCTTACAGTCACTTTCTATTTTGTGAAGCTCAACAAACTTTTGCTGCACATCAGAACATCATATTCTTTGGTTTTACTCATTGTGATGGATGATCTCTCCTCATATTTATACTGCTGTGGAACAGGAAGTCATGGCTGGACAATTTCATGCTCCTAGTCACCCTGGTGTGCTACAAAATGTATATATATATATATGGGAATATACTTCAGAGATATGTTACTGCATTTTCATAATGTGAGTTTCCCCCCACTTTCCATTATTTTACTTCAATGAAAGATCAAAAGGATAAACAATGCAGATTTATTTCTTACAGCCATCTTTGATCATATTTACCACGGGTGCCAATAATTCTGACCACAAGTGACTGTATATATGGGAGGCAAATAAATATAAATGTTGAAAAATGGAAAAAGCTCCAAGTAACTTGGAGTACCATGTAAATATAGTCTACTTTATGGTCAAAGTAAAGTGTCATAGTATTATCAAAGTACTTAGTACCATCCGATACATCACTGTACCATGGTATACCATCACAGTACTTTTTATGATGTTTGTAATAAAATTAAAGTAGATTTTATTATTTAGTAGGGTGAATTAAGGGTGATTGAGACTTATGGTCAGTATAACATACTGTTTCAATAATAAAGTTGAACAGAAATAAACATGGACTCTTAAGAAACAGAAAAAGTGTAATAAATATGCTTACACTATAGCCTAAATCAATGATAAGATGTGTTGTCCCAATCAACCACATGTTACCAAAAGAAAAAGAGGTTTTGGCTTGTTTAAATGGAAAGGTAACGTCTTATTACAGAAATATTATTACATCAGTATAACAGAAATGTATCATGTGTTTGGCTTTTTCATTTATGGCAAGAAACCATACAAAAGGCGAAAAATCAAAAACTGTCCCAATCACCCTTTGTTCAACCTATGAATCTAATACATTTATACCGAAATTAGTGTTACAGTGGTAAACATAGAAAACATTTGTAAGGATGAGAAAAACTTACTATGGTACAGTGATGGTAGTAGGTCTACCATGTATTTTGATATATGTCTTCACTATGATGCTAAATGGTTACCATATTACTTCCACGATATGAAATCGAAACATTTCTGTTGCAAATTCCAAATCTTAGTTTGTTCCCGTTGGTTCCGCTTTCTAGCACCACAGGGAAAGTTGAGTGTGATGCGTTGTATTTACAGGCTGCAGGCTTTCAGCATAGCGGCAGCAAATAGACTTAATTACACCCTGTGCGCTTCAGAAACTCTCTTATCTCAGCTCTGCAAGTCACTACCTAGCCAGCTCTTAATTACAACTCACTAAACCTTTCCATCTTTCATATTCGACTGCCGGCAAACCCTTGGCTGCGTACTCTGAAAGCGCTGAGGGCGGCGAGCGGTATTTGTTGTTCGTTTTAGTCTTTTTAGGAAGTGAAATATTAAATTGGTCTCCCGGAAGCGCTTTTGGGTTCATTAAAGTGGTGAGCGAGTTAAGTATTCGAGTGACGAGGGCGTCTTTGTTAGATTTGCATGTGTTTTGCGATCGCACAAGTGCCGGTGTCTGCAGGTCTTCAGCTAACTTCAGGAGTAGACCCAGAGAATAAAACTTCTTACCCTCACATTGTTACAAAAACAGATGCTGTTGAAGCATTTTCAGCCTCTCCCCCCACCTAATATTGTAATATACTACAGTAAAATAATTTTGTTTAAATATAATAAAATATGCCTTAAAAAATATGACATCACAGATGTCATTAACACCAATCCTGATGCCATATTTTGATTTAAGAACTAAAGAACAGAGGCGGATTTGAGGCAGTAAATGTCTTAACCCTTGTTGCATGAATGTTTCACCAATCATTATTACATATTCGGGTCTTTAGCAACCAGGATCTATAACACGGATCTCAGCCTGTCGCGATAATATAAAACTCTCCTGATATTAGAATAAAATAAAGCAGTTTGTTACATTTTGGAGCTTGGAAGGGTTCAGTTTGAGCAGATGTTTACACCATCATCACTGTCCCCGTCAGAGCTCATTTCCCAGTACATTCAGCATCTGGCTCATATTCGCGAAACATATTCTCAAAACTATCATTTCCAACATCAGTATTTTGATCACTGACAGCTTCTTCACCAGATCCATCATCAAGTGACAGTGAAACTAATTTATGATTGTGTTCAGTACTTGCTCTGCAGTAAATCACTGAGCCATTTCAAGTTTTGCTGATGATACGTCCTATTCTTTTGTTTTCTGCCTGCGGTAACTATGAGTGAAACGTCACTTCATCATTGTGTTTCAGACATTAAATTAATTAAAGGTGAGTTGCACTTATACATTCATCAAAGATTACATTTTTGTTGTGCAGAAAAATTACACTGTTACACGCCTCGGGTCCTAGGGACCTTTACAAAAAATGAACGGGAAAACAGGCATTCTTTTATCATTTTATTATTTTTCCTTGTTATATTGTTTATAATGAATTGACTGAGCAATACTAAGAAGGTTGATGTTTAACTTAAAACAGATTTATGAGGAAGAGGGTAGTGAATGACGTCCCGGGTCACTAAAGACCTGAGGTATGCATTTAAGGGTTACAATATGGCCTTTTTTTATTACATAAAGTTATTGCATAGTTTCAAAGACTTTAACAATAAAGCAATATACTGCACACGTTTTAGGCGCTACTTTTATACTTGTTGGTCCTTTTTGCAGCTTGCTGTATGGATAAAAGTTGGCTGAAGGTTCTTCAATCATAATTTTTTGTGTTCCACAGAACAATTAACAGCATGTATGTTCAGGATGAGTAACTAATAATAAAACAAACACAGCAAAAGTGATTCATTTTCCATTTCAAAACTGGCCAAACATGATAAGGTTTTTTGTTTTTTTTATAATCCAGTGCCGTACAGCGATGCAAAATGCAGTTCAGAGTTAACACAGCAGAGTTTTTGCGCTTGTGCGCCAGGAGGATGTAGAGAACAACAAACAGATGTGGAGGGAGAGAAAGAGAGCAGAGGTGTGGAGATGAGCTGCGCTCCAGATCATGAGAGACTCGGGGAGAGAAGCAAAATAAAACTGCTGAAGAGAGCTCTTTTTCTTTGTCAAGGTCAGTGTCTCAGTCTAAGCATGAGGCTCTTTCCCATTATGTGCGATTGTGTGTGTGTGTGACTGAAAATAAAAGAAACTCCTTTGCCACCAGAAAGCACAACACAGGCTTTGTTAAAGGACTTATGAGATCCATAACAGCACTGTTCTCTATTGTGCAGGTGTAGACGTGTACAATCAAGCTAATATTGAGGTTCTCCCTGCTGAAAAGACCACCATATGTTGTGTTCAGGACACTGGTGCGCTGGTTTGCCCCCACCTGGCTGCTTCAACAGCTTATGCTGCAAGATTTTGGTCCAGAAACTTCACAAGAAAGCTGCTTTAACTAGTTTGAGGTCTGTGTTCCATCTGCATATATTAATTACCAACAATGCATTGTGCATCGCTCATTTGATTGGACTGCTAAAAGTTAGTCAAAATGAAATAAAAATTGATATCTTCTTTTTTTTCCCCTATTGTGAAATGCAACAGCTACTTAAACAAGAACAAATGTAGGGTGGGACTTGATTTTGTCTGTTGGGAATTGATTGGATGGTTGAATGTTTGTGGTTTGCTATTGGCCGATCTCATGTGAATGACAGGTTGATCCCGCCTTCACACCAGTAAACACATCATCAGAAAAGAGATGTCGCCGCAATAGGAAAGGGAAGTTATTTTGATTAAAAATAATGAGGGCACATGAATAAAAAAATAAAAAATTCATGTACAATGGTAAATCATTTATAAAAAAAATACTGAGATAAACCATTAAAAAAAAAAATCTGCTACACAAAATTGTAAAAACAATGCAAAACAACAATTGCAATTTCTGCAATGATATGACAACAATATAGCATCCTACTGTTTTGAACAATTTAACATTTATGCAGTAAGCTGTATGTTAGTATTTCATTCAGAGTACACACACTAATAAACAAAAGAACCCCTGGATTCAATACAGTGACTAAACAAGGACAAAATCAAGGGGTCAAGACCCTATTTGGCCCCCGCTGATGTAGAACTACACCATATGGTCTAAAAGGCATCATTCTATCGATGCTATTCAAATTACTCAAGTAATTAAATGTCTTGCATGCAAAATATTTATTGCTAATATTTCATAGCTCATTTTTTACCAGTGTCCAATTCTTTTTTGTATAGGAATCTTAAAATGCATGAAATTCATTATAAAAAAATGGAAAAAAAGAAACTTCCGTGGTCACATAAGAAAATACAGTATGGCAGATATTTAATCACTTACTTCCACCGGCCGAGCAACATGCCATGGAGATGAATAGAGCGCTGCAGTGATGATGTATTTTTGTAGGCCAACCTGGAAGTTCGCATCAACCTGGTTCCTTCAAGACAAAAACAAATAGGATTTTTCCATTGGCTTTTGCATTTTTGCAGAAAATAAGTTCTTTGACTAACGAAAGATTGTGATTCTTACATGTTTTGTTCATCATGGTAATCTTAACAAATGAACAACTTTTATGAATTTTGAAGCATAAATACAGAATACAGAAATCAAAAGCTAAACATAGGCTTTAAACGAACTTCACTACGGTCGCTAGACTTCAACGTCACCATCACTAAGCTTCCCACAAATCTTTCAGTTTTTGTTTAAAAACATTTTCCCTGAAGGTTCTAGTTATAATAGTTTGCAAGAGTGTCATTACAAGCACAACGAGGCTGTGAAAGCGACTAGTGAGTAGATGAGTTTACCTGTTCGGCGGACAACTTTTAATGTCACCGACAACCTCTGTAGTCCCATTTAGACACTTGGTAGCAAACGCCTTTTTCAAGACAAGTAAAAGAGGGTATTACTGATGTATTTTATATTGTAGAATAAAACGTGAAAATATCTAGCGCTTGTGACCTTTTTCAAGCATTCAACCAAAAACCCATTCAAAAACACTCATTGACTTCAGGACAATGGAACGGGAAGTGATAAAATGCTAACTCGCTTCCAGGTTTTGGCCAACAAAAATACAAAATCCCTGCAGCAATCTATGGGAATGCTAAGAGAAATCATATCCAGAAGTCAAAGAAATTACAAAGTAAAAGAGACCATGATAAAAAGACAAAACTTCAAAATAAAAGTCAATCAACTGAAACTAAAACTGAGCATAAAAAAGGTTTAAGAATTTTTTTCTCAGAAGGCGAAGCACTGCTACTTCTGCGGAGTGATTTACTCCAACTCTGAGTGAACTCTCTGCTCCTCACCACGGGGCTTCTCAGGCGCTGCAAGCAAATCACTCCGCCCAAGTAGCAGTGCTTCGCCTTCTGAGAATATAGTTCCCAGTATGTATACGGTTAGAAGATGGCTGTGTCTCATGTGACCAGGGCTGGGTTTCCCGAAACCTCCTTAACGCTACGTCGTTCTTAAGTTAAGCTGCACCTTATCGTTAATACGTGTTTCCCGAAATGTTCTTAGTTAAGTATACCTTCTGTAAGTCATACGTTCGGAAGGTTGGTCTGGACCACTCTTAGCTTTACCTTATCACTGTTGCAGGTCTATACGAATATAACTCTGAAGTTTTAATACACCCAGACAGTGTTCAATTAGGCTAATTCAAGTGTTTTCATGCAAAGAATAAAATTGTCATTACACTGATTGTTGTTAGATTTTTAATTATATTATTATACAATATTATACATTTTATTAAAGACCTTTTAAAGGCCAGTGAAAGCATAGGCTACTGTCAGAAGTCCTATTCGGACGCTAATATTTTTTCTCATGGGCTCATACGGTATTTTAAACATTTACGGGGCAAGTCAGTGATTTTAGTGCCGTCCGAATCCATAATATAAGTGTTTTTTCTCACCCAGCCCGCGTAAAAATCCGTAAAAAAGTACCTAGGGCCTCAGTTTTTTGACAAACAGGTCGTGTG
Organism: Rutilus rutilus; assembly: GCF_951802725.1. Taxonomy (NCBI): domain Eukaryota; kingdom Metazoa; phylum Chordata; class Actinopteri; order Cypriniformes; family Leuciscidae; genus Rutilus; species Rutilus rutilus. The sequence continues at coordinate 30,541,370 of NC_140223.1, forward strand.
GTAATTTAATTGCCATCTGAATCTACATCTCTGAGTTTACATGAAGAGATTCAAAATCCACTGCTTAAATCCTTTTTGATCACTGCCGAGCACCGTACGTTAGATGTACACTTTTATCACTGAAATGCTGGAAAGTATTTACAAGAACAATATTTCATCGCAGCTCCACCTCAGCGAACAAAACTGGAAAAGAGAAGAAAGCACGTAAAAATTTTAAATGGTTATTATGGCAGCAATATATGATACAATTTAAAAATATGTAGGCTAGGCTATTATAGTTTGAATATTTTTTTTTATTTCAACTATTTCTGAAGTGCTTCTTTTATAAAGAACACCGCTTTCTCACATAAACAGCCCCTGCACGAGAGAATAATTGATTCTCGAGCCATCGATATCAACCAATTCAGCACCATCGCCATGGACAGCACCCGGTAACGTCGCACGTAAGAAGGTATTGGCCGGTTTCACAGACGAGGCTTAAGCCTAGTCCCAGACTAAAATGCATGTTTGTGCTGAAAGTAACTTGCCCTGACATATCTTAAAATATGTCAGTGCCATTGTTTTGTTACAAGATGCACACCATTAATGTTTTTTTTTAGTTTTTTTCTAAGACACGTTTGTAAAAGCTACTTAAATGTCCTAATTGATCTAAGGCTCAATCCTGGCTTAATCTAAGCCCTGTCTGTGAAACCAGGCCTTTATCTTAAGCAGCTTCCTAAGGTATGGTTCAGGGAACACGCCTAGAAATTAAGTTATACCTTAAGAGTCTTCGTAGCGCGCTAAGAGACAACGTTATCGGGAAACCCAGCCCTTGTTATTTGTGCATGCTGTGACTATACAAATCACAAAATGTAAATAGGAAAATGTTAGCGTTATTTTGTCACTTATTGGGAGCAGTATGCTAGCTGGAGGCGTTTACCTCCAGTCTTTGTGCTAAGCTAGGCTAGCGGTGGGTGCGTCAGACAGTTACGGCACGCACGGAGATGAAAAGGGTATGTATGGACTTATCTAACTCTGGGGGATACGGTGAATAAGCTAAAGTCCCAAAAAGTCGGCGTGTTCCTTTAAGATTTATGTATTTGAATTGCATTAAATTTTTTTCATCCATTTGAATGACAGTTTTAACATAAACAACCTAGTAAACTTAATGTGATGCATATATATCAGTCATACATATAACAGCTAAGATTTCTGCACTCAAAAATCCTGTGTATTATTAACAATTTGCATCTGTTTGATTTTATTTACATAATCATATTTTCAAAATGTATTTATTCAGATGCTTAGAATCAGCATAAACCTGTTCATTGCAAAAACAATTACATTTATTATGTTGAAAAGTATGAACATGGTTAAAATATGGCTAGCTGTGGAACACGTAATATTCAGTTCATTAATATTTATGAGACTGAAACCAATTGGATTTATTGATGGTAAACGAACCTGGTTACTGTGTATTTAAAACACATTCAGTTTATTAGTTCTACTACAAAAATCCTACATTTTTCATTTGTGTATGTCTGACAAATATGCATCACATTAAGTCTGTAAGTTTATATTAAAACTGTGTAATCCAAATGAATGGAAATTTGACATGCCATTCAAAACAGAAAGCCTAAATGTTTGTTTGAGTGCATCTGGAAGACCAACACTACAATGTGATAGGAAAAATAAAAAACCCAAACCATAGCCTTCCTGTAGTTTAAACAGTAGCACATAGTGATAGTGAAGCCAGGTTTATGGGTTTGATTCCCAGGGAATGCACTAATTTAATAAAAATGTATAGCTTAAATGCAACGTATGTCGCACTGGTGCCTGCCAAATGCATAAATGTAAAATACTCCAAAGTAACATTGGGACATTCTTTAAAGCATATTACAGAAGACCAGTGGACGACAAATAGATGATGCTCCAGCTGATATTTGTGTTGGGGAGGCAGTGGTTGGTTAAAGGTCAGGTCTAAACCTGTCGTCTGGAGCAATAGCAGTCTGAACCCAGCCTCCAAAGGTCATAATAAGCAGTACAAAGCAGTCAGACACCTCATATTTCCTCCAGCCATGAAACACCGGTGATTCTGCCCACTCACGTATGCTGTGTAAATGTCAACTCATGATATATGCATGTAGTATTGATGTTGACATGAACTCTTAGCATGTACACGCAAAGCAGCAGACAGATGCTATTTGTTTTGTCAGCCTTTGCACATAGCAGGGTTGAGAACAATTCTGAATTATAAGATGAACATTATGGATATTTCTTGCACATGTAAACCTACGGTACTTGGCAATAAAGGTGATTCTGATAAAGATGTGGCTCCGATCATGATGAGATGAAAATTGCATTGAACTGGCCCCAGAAAGAGAAAAGACCTGAAAGAGAGAAAGAGGCATCATCACAACACAATCATTTTGACTAATTATGAAAAATACTTTTAATGGAATGAAATGACATTGTCACGAATAGGTGGCTGTAATCAAGTGCCAGACTACGGAGACGATAACGAATCCAAGGATTCTCATGAAAACGTACAACCACATATCACATAGAACTCCAACCATTACAAGACAAGGAACAGACAGAAACAGAGGGTTTAAACACATAGCAAATGAGAGGAACTAATTAACACAACCCACCTGAAACGAGGAAACTAATTAATTAGTAACCAAGGAGACAAACAAGTAGGGAACAGAGGAGAACTGATAAATAGACTAGAAGTTTAACAAACTCAGACATGAACAGAGAAACATATCAAAAACAATCATAACCCTGACAGACATCTATAGAAGACTTTTTTACCTTAAAGTATAAAAATAAAAGGAATTTTATATATATATAAAATCACTTTTGGTTACTTAATCAAAATAAACTATGAGTGATTTTAGCAAGCTCTCAGCTAAATTAAAGCTACACCTCCGTACCCACGACCTTCGTTCTCCTTGCGGTGTTTACAGAGGATTTGATGACTAATGATCCAAAAAGAAGTTGACTATAAATAATATATAAATAAAAACCAGTGGTAAGCTGTTGAGTGTGAGCAATAATTTTTCGAAAAAGGTTTTTAAAAACACTGCATGAATTGGTTTTAATAAATAATATTTTAATATTAATTATTATAATATAAATATAGCATTGGTTGCTGGCTGATAGTCCCATGTGCAAGGTAAATTGATGCTCTCTGTGCCTTAAACTCAGAAAGTGTGTAAACATCAACTGAAAAATTAATTTCCATTGGACTAAAGAGAGGGGATTTTGCCTTCTCATTTCAGAAGACGTTGCCTGCCACATACACACTTGATTTCACTCTCTTTCTCTCTCCCGTTCTCATTTCGCCTCCTCTCAGCGGTGGATTCCAGCGGATAGAGAAGGGCAGCCGGGGTGAGAGGGTGAGCTTGGTGTCTCAATGTATTTGCGAGTGGAGTTGATATACAGGTTGTGACCTTTGAGAATCTCATCTCAGATCTTATTCCTCAACACCTGCACCTCATCTCTCCCTCTCGGCCTGTCTCCTTTTCTCTCTCCCCTCAAATGAGATGAGACAGATGAGAAACATATTGGAATTTCGCTCTGCCAAATCCGAGCTGCCAAACCGCAGAGTTTTGCAGTGATACAACGCTGGCTTCCTGTTTATCATTCAAGACATCCATGTCATTTAGATGTGTGCCAATTCCTCTGCGCGATCACGCTAAGCTGAGGCTGCCATCTCCTCCGCACAGTTGGATGTTTTCTGAAACACTAAATTACATTCATGGAACACCTGAGCAAACGTCGGCTTGTGCTCCCCAGTGGCCGTATTCAAATAAGATCCAATTTTACCCTCACGCCGACGCCGGACTCGAATAGACCTGCGAGCTCAAGGGTCACGCACACAAAACACATTTCTGAATACACTCAACCTCATCTCCAATCTTTCTTTTTGTCTAGCACAACTCCTGTTGGACGTTGTGATTGGCATCTTTTCGCGGGTATTGTTTTTTCGGTTGTTGTTTTGCTTCTCCCAAAGTGAAGAAACAGCATTCCCTCACGATAAATCCAAGCCGCGCGCCATCAAGCGACGTGGTAAAAATATTCATCCCATTTAAATAGACTCATTCATATGCATGAGATATGCATCCCCACCACCTGGCCAAAGGACCTCACCTGGACACAATAGAACACATTCACAATCATTATTAGTGTATTATTAAGAAATAAATGATATCTAGACCTTTGCTGCATCCCAATTCGTCCTGCAAGCTTTAAAGGACTGAAATAAGGCATCCCAATCATAGTATGGTGAAAATAGCATGCCAAGGATTTCCATGCACGCCCATGCATGTTCTTTTTTTTTTTTTTTTGCCTAAAATTACCCACAACCTCCTGCTCTACAGATGAGGAGGCGTTTGTGACAAATATTTGAGTTATAAGACAAATATAGATATTAAAGGGATGATAGTTCACCCCAAATTTGTTTTATTCTGTCATCATTTCCGCACTATCATGTCACCTCAAGCAGCAACCCTTCCGTCTCTCTCTTGAAACCAAAACGGAAGTGACTTAAATAGCAATTCATCGACTGGCCGCTAGAGACATGTTAATATGGCCAACTTTACAGCAGATTTTTTTTTTTTTACAGACTAGTACAAAAATTGGTTTTGGTCTATATAGCTAATTTTGCCCTTCATGACATCTGCGAGGAGGGTGAATTTTTTATAACTCGTCCGTTTAAATGTTATTAAGCCTTAAAGTTGAGCATAATTAAGGACGTGGCCACTGGAGAGACAGGTGGATTACCGCTGCTGTCACTACTAGTAGTGTTGGGGACGAGACCGCCTATGCCGAGTCCGAGTCAAGACCGAGTCTTTGAAGGGTCGAGTCCGAGTCGAGACCGAGTCCGTTGGTTTTCAAATTCAGTCGAGTCCGAGTCAAGACCGAGTCTTTGAAGGGTCGAGTCCGAGTCGAGACCGAGTCCGTTGGTTTTCAAATTCAGTCGAGTCCGAGTCAAGACCGAGTCTTTTGAGGAAGCAAGTCCGAGTCGAGACCGAGTCTTTAGGAGTCGAGACCAAGACCACAAAAACATGTCAGTTTTCATATTCATGATTTAATATCACCCCAGTTAATAATCAACAGTTAGGCCTACAGACTAAGCTAGATTGGGAATTGTTTAGAGGAGCAGTCTTAACGTCTTAATATGGACTATGCTTTTACTATCATTAAAAAAATCCCTACCACATGCATCATCTTCTGCCTATTTTTCTAAACTGCTTCAACAGTGCTGCTCTGTCATCAACATGTTAAGCCCACCCTGACTTTTTTAATCATAGTTAGGACATGCAGAGCAAATAAAAATTTTCTAGTGGTATGTATTCTAGTGGACTAGTGATGGGGACGAGACCGCTTATGCCGAGTCCGAGTCAAGACCGAGTCTTTGAAGGGTCGAGTCCGAGTCAAGACCGAGTCTTTGAAGGAACAAGTCCGAGTCGAGTCCGAGAAAGCAGAAATCGGTCTCGAGACCGGACTCGAGTACTACATCACTAACTACTAGCCGTTTGTCTGCTGTTAGCAGCCACGTCACCTAAGCTAATCCCGTCTCTTTGCCCATTTTCGGTTATCCGGGAGTGACGTACGGTGTCGCGCTGCCAAGATGGTGACGGCCACTTTCGCCTACTTTGGGCTTCGAAAATGCTCTTCAGAAACCTGTGGGTGACGTCACGGACACTACATCCATATCTTTTTTACAGTCTATGTGTCACTCCAAACCTGTCTGATTTACTTTCTTCTGGTTAATACAAAAGAAGATGCTATTTTATGACATGTTAGTATGTTCAAATACACAACAACAATGCATATTTACTCAAAAGTATGTACTTTCCCATCATCAGCAAAGTAAAAGGAGTGGCATCCAAAATCTGAGACCACTACGATTTACTTTTGATTGATTGATTGATTGATTGATTGATTGATTGATTGATTGATTGATTGATTGATTGATTGATTGATTGATTGGGGTTGTAAGATTCTGCCCAATTTCTAGGTGACTAATCAAATACTTTTTGCCCCAGACCCTCAGTTTTAGTATTTTTATTATTATTTTATTATTTCTTCAATATTTATTTTAATTTATACTTTATTGTATTACTTCTTTTTATAATATTTAGTTGATTTATTTTGGCTTTAAACCTGTGGTCAAACGTCAAAATTTATTCAACCACATTTACCCACAGAAACAGAAAAGTAAAGAAAATAAAACCACAATCAAATGATTTAAAGTAAAAAAAGAAGAAGACTTCATTTCAAACTATGTCAAAAAGCTGAAATGCAAAGCTAAGATTCATTTAAAATTGGCTAGAGGAGGAGCAGCCCTCATGTGAACCTGGAGATTAAGAAAAATTGTCATTTCTGCCAATTATAAATCAAATAATTAATGCTAAAAGTGAGAATCTGATTATTTTATTATTGAAAAGTGAACACAAAGCATGTGCCAAAATGAAAAATAAAAGAAAATTTTCATGCATTGTGAACATATGATTTGACATTACATTTTCACTCCAATCTCAAAAGGCAAACGTGTCACTATAAAATTCAAATAATTTTAGTTTTTAGTTTTTCAGTTTGCGGGCACTAGGAGATCAAGAACATTGTGAAATGTTGTGCCCAATACAACACCAAACAATAACTAAGCTTCCAGGCATCTCAAGAGCATCTGGCAGCGACTCTAGTTTCTGGACGAACGGTGAAGTTTTTAAAGCACTTATAAAGTGTTACATCCACAGAGCCGGTACAACGGCGACGTGATTGATAAGGTGTTTCTTTCCCAGCCCCTCTCGGCTCTCGCGCTGGAAGCTTAATGCTTTCTTCTGTGGGTTATGAGGCTCTTAGCTGCACCAACATGAAAAGGGGCTCATGGGGGACTCAAAGCTGGAGTATCTGAGACAGGTTTTAGCTTCAGGCGGGATGAGTCTTAGAGAGCTCTCCACCAGGACTTTCATGTTTCGCCCGCCGCTACATACAACCCTCTGTTTTAGACTGCGGGGAGTGACTGTCTGTCTCACAATCGTGAGTGCTATAAACGTATTCGCCGGGCACAAAAAGCTGACCCCTCATTTCAGGTCACTTTTGACCGTCTTTGTTGCAAGCAGGGGAGTTTTTCTTTTATAATCTAAATGGATTCTTCAAAAAAAAATCTGCTTCTTGTTTAAAAGCACTAACCCTTTTACAGACGATCGAGAATGCCTGAGAATAACAATGACTGTGTGTTTGTGTGTGTGTGCAGGTGAACATAGATGTGCTTTTGTGTGTGTGTGTGTTGTGTGCATTTGAGCCCTTCGACCCTGGTTTCTGTGGCAACAGCATCAATAAGACTGCCGTGGAGCTCGGCTCACTCCTGGGCGTCTCGCCTCTAAGCAGTATCGTATACCTGCATTCCCACCTCAGGGTCCGTATATACTCATGCACGCACACACACTCTCTGTTTTTTCCCACTGGGACAAATTTATTCTCTCATCAGCTTCCTGCGCTGTGACTTTTGGTTTGACCTCAGCAGATGGGCTCTGTCTGTAACGTACGCCGTTGAAAGTGTGAGATTTGGAGGCATGCTGAGAAAGAACCGTGATGATAAACGGCACCGTTTCATCTTCATTCATCTAATGGGGAATTATTTCATACAACAAATACTTGACATTTGCGGATATACTTACAGATCAAAAAGGTGTTGACAGGGAGTGTTATAGATCTTTGAACCAGTGATGATTTCAGGACACATTATGACATTGCACACTGCGATTTCTGTGTAATCCAATCACTGCGCACTCTGTAAAAAAGAAAACATATGACCGATAAGTTATAAGTAATAATTGAAGCAAGTTGCAACTTTTTGAACTCAAGGTTTACAAGATTTGACAACTTTTTAAGTCAGGTTATTGTAATTTAAATTGAAATTACTTAAATAGCCAAGATGATTGTCCTTAAAAACCTTTTTTCAAAAAAATATTGCTACAGTAATACAGTGATGCTCACACTCAACAGCTTACCACTGGTTTTTTTTTTTTTTTTTTTTTTTACAGTGCACTATGCAAATAGCTTAATTAAATAAACAGAGTTAATAAATTCCATCATTATTTACTCACCCTCATGTGGTTCCAAACACGTTTTCTCTTTCTTTTGCAGAAGAAGACAACAGATTCTAGCCAGAATGTTCTGGCAACGAAAGCGAACGATGATGTAGGATGTTGACAAAAATGTTGACAAAAAAACACTGTAAGTAGTTTATATGACTCATGTGCTATATTGCAGGGAGTCATAGCTTTATGTGATGAAAAACAATAAATCCAAGTCATTTTCTGCCTGTTGTAAATAAAATAATCAATGATAATCTGAAAAAGAAAACCAGATAAGCCATTTCATTATTGAACTGTCCACAAAGGAAGTGCCAAAAATTTAAAATATAATTAAATCATTTGATTTTCATTTAGATTTTCACACATTGTGAACAGCAAAAATAAATAAATAAAATGCTATTTAATGCGGGCACTTTTCAATACTGCTTTGTTTTTCATTTTGTTCATTGCATTTGAATAATTTATTGAAGATTTTTAGAAATACCTTCCATACAACGTAGTGTATAACAGCATGGAAGGTTTACACTGCGAAAACTTCCTGAATATTGATTATTTTGTTTGTTTTACTGTGGGTTCTGTCTTCAAACTGTAGGTCAAATGAGTCTTGGCAACCCGCTACCACCTTTAATTAGTTTTCTTGGGAAAATCCTTCATAGTTGCAGCTTTGAGAAAATCTCCTGTGTCTTACTTTCACCTAAGCATGGCTTCCCAAAGCTTCTCCAAAAATACAACAAAAAAATCGCTTTTTTTTTGGTTTCACGTTTCATTTGCATGTATAGTGTGTGTTTGAGGCAGAAAGAAAGAGATTTTTCCCATTTGAAAAGTTATTTCCATACCAAAGAGCTCTTCTGTTTGAGAACATAATGAAACATCACAGGAGGACAGCGTGAATGCAGCAGCCAACTTGCAAATGAATTAAATCATCTAGAACCCTGCAGGCAAACCGGAGAGGAAGAGGCCCGTGTCACTGTCTTCACATCAGCTGAACAATTCCATATCCTCTCCAATTAAGACGTCTGTCCCCATTGGCTAAGAAAACCTGTTAACCAAATACAAATCAAAGCGATTAGTCACCACAGTGCATTTATTGTGTTGCAACATTGATTTCATACAGTATGACTGGCCTTCTGGATGTGTCTATTCAATATGGTTGTTTATTTGTATAATAAGCTTGAAATTCACAGAAATTGTCTTGTAAATAAATTGTGATATTTTAGCAAAATAAACAGACTGGAAATTGTATAGCATTACATTGTCAAAGTGACAAATTGAAGTGAAATGTGATATGGAAGCAGTGGCAGAATGGAAGATTTTCAAAATTATGACCAACCCTTGTTGCATTATTACATATTCTGGTCTTTAGTGACCCGGATCTATATCTAACACTGATGGATCTCTACCTGTCGCGATAGTATAAAACTCTCCTGATATTAGAGTAACAATTACAGAAGAATAAAATAAAGCATATTTTGTTACATTTTGGAGCTTGGATGGGTTTGGTTTGAGCAGATGTTTTATACCATCATCACTGTCCTCATCAGAGCCCATTTCCCAGTACATTCAGAATCTGGCTCATATTCTTCTTCACCAGATCCACTATCAAGCGACAGTGACACTAATATTTGATTGCATTCAGTACTTGCTCTACAGTTTTCTGCCTGCGGTAACTATGAGTGAAACGTCACTTCATCATTGTGTTTCAGACATTGTCAGCTTGTGGAATAAAGGGTGAATTGCACTTATTCAGTCATCAAAGATTCAATTATTGTTGTGCAGAAAAATATACTTGCACTGTTACACACCTCGGGTCGTTAGCGACCTATACAATTATTTATAAAAAAATTATAATGGGAAAACAGGCACTCTTTCGTAATTGTACTATTTTTTCCTTTTTATATTGTTTATAATGAATTGATTGAGGAATACTAAGAAGGTTGATGTCAAACTTTTTTTTTTAATTTGAGGAGGAGGGTAATGAATGATGTCCCGGGTCACTAAAGACCCACTTAAACGTACAGTATGGAATTTTTCGCCGCTAGGGGTCGCTAACCTCTTTACAATAACAAAGGCGTAGTTTGATGATGCAACATTTGCTAAGAATTATGGATCTTGTCATCAACGTCAAGCCGACTGATCTAATAATGTTTATGGATGACTGAATACATCAATGCTTTTATCATGACTGTGATATGAAGCAGTTCGGGATTGCTAAGAGACAGCTATCAGCGAGTCCCGCGGATATAAAAGGAATATGGACATTTCATTCTACCGAACTACACACAAGTGCAGAATCACAACTCACAGGTCAGTTTATTAGACAAATTAAACTTGTGAGGTAACGCAGCGCTGTTTCACTTGGTCTAACATTACACTATAACACTAAACTGCATTTGAATGTGTTGAAATTAATGTGTTAGTTTGTCTGTATGAGACTAGCAGTAAGCTAGATCAACATTAGAATAACATACAGATCATATTCTAACATTTTATCATTGTTGAACTATATAACATTGATTAGTTTTATGTAAATGTGCTCACCTGTTTAATAAAGTACATGTAGGAGCAGGGACAACGCGGATATGACGCCATTGACGGCGACAAAACGGAAATAAAGAAACGGGACGTGTCTTCGAATTAAATTACAAATTTCTCCTGGTTTGAAAGTTGTTGGAAACAGTCGGGATAATGTAAGTACACAACTAAAAAAAATATATAACATAGATATAGTGATTTTTGCTATTTTTAAAGCAAAAAAGTTACATCTTGTGCCTTTAAGGGTTAACAAATCAAATAGCTTCAGAAAATAGCACATGAGTCATATGGACTAATTCTATTTGGCATTTTTAAAGTTAGATTACCCTAGTAGCCATTCACTTCTGTTGTACAGGGAAAAAAGCAGTTTGGTTATTCTACTAACCATCACTTTTTTGTGTTAAATGAGAAAAGAATTGTAGTCTTTAGGTGAATTATTTAATTGCACAGATGTTGCCATTTTGAATCTGCTTTGCTGAGGATTCAAATGTTCTTTTAGTTTAAGTCTAGACTTGCTGCAGCCTTATGCAGCTGTCATCAGTCATGTGAAGGTCGAAAAACTTCACTATTGAGATCCATCTAAACTTTGGAAAAGATCTCAGTGCGGTCTGAACTACTGATGGATTTCAGATCAGTTGTTAGTTTGTGTCTTTCCTCTTCAATCACCCAAACCACAAACGACCAGCTGCCCGAGGCTACGAATGACACATCATTTGCCGACCTGCATGAGAGTTCCTCTTGTCAGGAAGAGTCTTTTAATCCTTTGTCCCATGGCCCATCCGCTGCTCTCGTCGACTGAGGTTCAGAGGTTTAGTTGACACTGCAGAGTCTGCGTTTCCGACCGCAAGAGTCGTATGAGAGAAAGAGAGAACATAAGGGGGTAAAGTGGGTAAATTTAAAAATACTGAACTGTTGAATGTTCCAATAGCTCTGAAAATGTTCAACATTTTTAAGAGGCAGAAATGTCATTTAATAACACATCTGCATAAAATAAACTAGATTTGTAATTCCTGAAGGAAATACCTATACCATTACCAAAGGAATGATGTTACGGTTTTACCTAAGCTGAGGTTTAAGGCTTTGGTTCTGTGATACATTTTGAATGCTGAACATTCTATCAAATGTAAGTTTAAATATAACAATGAAAATTCTGTCATTAATTACTCACCCTCATGTCGTTCCAAACCTGTATGTTTCCATTTTTCTGAGGGAGAAATGAAAAAAACCAAAACAATGGCATTACATGTTGATATTCATCAACATGTAATGCCATTGTTTTTTTTGTTTGTTTTTTTTCATTTCTCCCTCAGAAAATTGGAAACATACAGGTTTGTTAAGATCCAAAAAGGTCATAAAAGCATCATAAAAGTAGCCCATATAGGTCTTGTGCACCACATTTTCGAATTTTAAAGGGATGGTTCGGAGTAATTTCAACCTAGTGTCCTTTGCACCATGACCTTGAGCCAAACACCCCCCCAAACAAGTTTGGTACCATTCCAGGCATTATTAGTGGGGTAATTTATGAGATACATCATAGGATCCATTAGCGCCTGCACTAAGCCATTCGGCTGATATCTCCAAATAAGCTCTAACTTTAATAATGTTCAACCAAGGGGGAAAAAAGCGACACTGGGGGGTGTTTGGCTCGAGGTTATGGTGCAAAGGACCCTAGGTTGAAATTACTCCGAACCATCCCTTTAAAGGGTTAGTTAGTATCTGGGCCTCGAGTTAGTTTACGTAGTGTTTTTGCGCAACGCGTCTGTGTTACACGTCACCACGTAGGCTCACTATTGGCCGACGCTGGTCATGTGTGTGATGCGTGTGACGCACAACACAGACGCGCTGCGCAATAACACTACGTAAACTAACTCGAGGCCCAGATAGAAGGAAATGAATAGTGGAATAAAGTCGTTATTTTTGTTTGTTTTTGCGCACAAAAAGTATTCTCGTCGCTTGATATACTTAAGATTGAGCCACTGTAGTCACTTGGACTATATTAACGATCTCTTTAATACATTTTCTGGGCCAGCAAGTTTCGGTCACCTAGAAGTCTATGGAGGAGTGAGCCAGCTCTCAGATTTCATCAAAAATATCTTAATTTGTGTTCCGAAGATGAACGAAGGTCTTACGGGGTTGGAACAACATGAGGGTGAGTAATTACTGACAGAATTTTCATTTTTGGGTGAACTAACCCTTTAATACTTAGAGTTGTTTAGAATAAACCCAAACTGGAATGTTTGAGGAATATCACATGCAAAGACTGTAATGATTGTGTTTCTTTGAGCTTTCAATTTGTCCTTTCTATCCGTCTCCTGGCAGGCATTCAATGGAACTCAATTCTGAAATAATTCACTGCATGCATGAAGCATTTGCAAAGAAACCATCTGAATTAATTACACTCACTTACCATTTAGATCAAGCCAATTCTTAACAAAAATCTTGAGAAACAGATGGTGATGTGGTTTTAAACACCATCAAAATATTTCCGTAGTCACACAACAGGTATCTGACTGCCTTGTTGTTTTCAAGCACTATACTATACTTAAAATTGACGTATTTTTATTTTATTTTAACATGCACAATTTGATCATTTTGAACCAGTTCTATTTTTATTCTAATTAGCATAAAATTCTCATTTGAATCAGTTCCGCGATATGGGTCAAATACAGATTGTTACCTCCGCATGTCTTGAGTTATGCTGAGATCTGCATTAAATAAATTGAGGCCCTATTATTTTTCCAATTAGGTTTTAGGCAAACGTGATTAAAAGATAAGTGCGAAAACGCTGACGTTCCCCTCCAGTAGACTGGAGCGCATCACTCCACCTGAGGCGAAACCTTTGAACAAACAACAAAGGTTTGAAACCTCCGAGCCAAATAACATTCATCTGAAAAGAAGAAATGCTTTCCGGCTCAAAATATCAAAATTAATGTTCATTTTGCCAGTATAACATGGTAGTTGTAAAAAACTGCTAGTTTCAAAAAGCACAAATCTGGCAGGTTACAGAGACAGCTGATAATTAAACTATATTTTTTAAATTTTCTGGAAAAAAAAACAAACTCTGATGCAAAACTCACCGCGCCATGATGCTAAGATGCGATCCTGGAGTCGGCATTTGGATATGTGTGGTGGAAACTGAAATCACTATGAGAAGAAGAAAAAAATTGGCCTGGTAAATATGATTTTGCCATTTTAAATCTACACAAGTTAAATAAAACAAAGATTATTGGAGTAGGTTTACAAGAAAATACTATTTCAGTCAATGTGTTATTTGCCATTTTTGTACCTGTTTGTGAAATTTAGCAATGTCTGAGTGAAAATTGTTTCAAACTAAATCCTACACCAAATGTATATGTGCACAAAACATTTTTAATGCTACGTCAGTTTCAAAATAGACAATAATCATTAGACAAAGTTCTCACAGTGCCACACTTGCTTAACTCATTAATTGGCCTCGCCTGGCTTCCTGAACTGCAATACTTTGAGCGCAAAGTCGTTTAGTTTGTTCCTCAGTGTTTCTGTGGTCCCCGAACACACTTTAATTGAAATTGTCCCCCATTGTTCACACCGACAGTTTTGATTTACAGAGATAAGCGACTTTGCCTTGACCTTGGCGGGCTGTGACATGGGTCATGGGCTTAGGTGCTTTTGCAAGCATCCTCAATCAACTCGGACCGGCTCAGATTAAACCGCGCCATTGGCCCACAAAGATTAGTTCTTTATTTGCTCCGTCGTCTCTTTCTTCTCTGTTGGCGGCATCCTCAGGAAGGGGGGGGAAGGAAACGTGTAAACAGTGCTTCAGTCAGCAGCTTGGCAGCCCCTTTAGTTCCAAATGACCAATGATATTGATTACATAACACTGCACGGTCCACTCCACTGCCCTTCTATTGTACGTGCTTATCAAACGAGGTGCACAAAGCAAATTCATTTACTGTTTACTGTCCCTGAGAGGGTGGAGTCCACGTGTGAAAACATTTGGGGACATTAGATTAATTCAGTTAAATAAAAAAAACTCTTTTGGTTTTTGCTGCCCAGCTCAAAATTAATACCCAAGAAACTAATAAAAGTTTTTTTTTTTTTTTTTTTTTTTTGGCTGCATATTTTAAATGAGGTTTCATTCATAAGATTTTCAGTTTCACATTGTTTATTTATAATTGAACTCAAAAATGAAATCTCTGAGTATTTACTCACACCTTTGTTGTTCTGGAAACCATATCACCCTTTTCTGTGGAAAACAATGTATTAGAAAGTGAACAGGGACTCCTTCTTTCAAGCTCCTGAATGACAAAAAAGGCACCATTAAGAAGTCATAAAAGTAGTCCATTATTTTTTTAGGCTATATAAGTCTTCTGAGGTTATACTAATCTCAATTTGTTCTCAAGGGCCACCGGTTTTCAAACAACATAAGTGAGTAAATGATGAGAGAGTTTTAAATGGTCCCTATTATGCTCATTTGCAGGTTTATAATTTTGTTTAAGGGGGTCTACGTTTACATGATTTAATGTTCAAAAAACAAATAATTTTTCTTATAATTTGCATTGTCGCAGCACCTGTTTTTGCCCTCTCTCTGAATGCTTTGATTTAGTTTAGGTTTGGTTTCAGAAAAGCACACTCTGCTCTGATTGGTCAGCCGGCCAGGCCCAGGTCTGTTTTGATTGGTCTAGCGCTTAGAGCGTATGTCGGAAATGTACCGCTCCTAACTAACTGGCGGGTATCAGTAAACACTTCTATAACTACGCAACCCTAGTGAAAAATAAATATACCAAAATATATTTGAAATACATTTATTGTATTCTAAGTATACTACAAATACATTTACATATTTATGTACTTAATATAAATACCCTGCAATTGTACTATTGATATACTAAACTGATATATGTAAAGTCTGCTAAATTGGAACAACTCATTTTGTACTTAATGCACTTTAGTTATCCGGAAATAGTGCTGAGGTCCAACTAAAGATATACTTAAGTATATTTGATTGGGCTATAGTGGAACTATAGCAAGTTAGGTACACTTTAAATATCTTGCATAGATATTATACAGAGATCATTATATCCTTACTAATAGTGACATTAAAACACATTAAAATTAAAATGTCTTAAAATTAAGAAATGTTCATTGTGCAAAAAAGTTCAAGGCTGAAGTACTCCAAATAACATTTTATATAATATTTATATCAGTAAGTGTCAAGCGATATGTTGGTAAATATGTTAATGGTTTTGTAGTATATTTAGTATAAAGTAAATGTATTTAAACACATTTTGGTATAGTTTTTTTTTTTTTTCACTAGGGTAACAATGGCTTCAGATTTGCCATATCAGTTTGAGATGTGATGTTATAACTGTGTCATTTCTCTACATCACTTCATCGAAATGCACGGTTTCAGGACGCAGTCGTTAGAAAAATGGTGAGAACACAACAAAAAGTTGTGTTCTCAAAACAAAATAAATTTTACGGAGAGTCTACTAACACTAAGTGCAAACAGCCCGCCTTGTTGGCAGAGGCTATTTACACTAACTCCGCCCACTGACGTCTGGTTGGGCCAAACAAAATTACGGAAGACACTGGACTGTCGACTGGCGCGTGGTAGAAAGATTTGACGCAAATGAACCCATGTTTCCTAGTGATAAACTCTTCCTAGCCTTTCAATTACTTTTGTTTGAGGGCGGGCCAAAGTAGCCAGCAGGCGGGCATTATGTGTTACATGGTGATGTATAGTTACGTTATGGAAATAATGGCAGGACTACAAACAAGCATTTAAGGCAGGTGTTTTCTGTTGGAGAGGTTCACTCTCGTATATTTGTACTGTAGAATGTTTAGAAGCAAAAACAGCTATATTACACACTAGAGAAAAGGTAAAACCATTAAATAGGTCCTTTATAATTTTTTGGTTTAACCATCCCTTTAAGCAGTTACCGCACCGGTCACGTGTCACATGTATTCGTTCACTTCTATCATTAGAGTCTCACTGAAGTGTGAAGTGAGTTTATTTCACATTAACTGTTCATTCTAGTGACCTTGCTTACTGTAATTGATATTAATTGCCTGTCACACATCTTGTTCTGTATACATACTTGGACTGAAGATTTGCTCCCCTGCTTTCAAGCTGCATAACATAATGAATTATTGAGAAGTCATATATTCCTCATGCCTGGTCAAGAGAAAATTGATTGTGCAGGATAAAGCTGTCAAGCTGCTTACACCAGCCTTAGCTGCTTTACTGTAGCGTTTCAATCCAAATAATCGAATGATTCACGGCGGCTATTGATTCAACAAATGAATTTATGAATAGAATTAAAAGTGTTGGGTGTGAAATGGACATTTGGAGTTATTCAAAGAAATTAACCTGTAGAAAAAATCTTTGGCAAGAAAGTATGAGATATTTATGGTTTATATATATAAAATATTTTAAATGATTAAAATTTGATTATTATCTATATAAGAGAGAGAACAATATTTTACTATAATACTATAATTTAATATATTACTGTTATTATGAATTTATATATGTGATCCTGGACCACAAAACAAGGGTCAATTTTTTTAAATTGATATTTATACATCAACTGAAAGCTGACTAAACGGAAGCTTTCCATTGATGTGTGGTTTGTTAGGATAGGACAATATTTGCCCGGGATACAACTATTTGAACATCTGGAATCTGAGGCTGCAAAAAAAATCGAAACATTGATAAAATCGCCTTTAAAATTGTCCATTTATGTTCGCGATTTTGCTGCATCCACTCACAAAAATATATTTTTTACATATTTCATATATTATATAATTTACAAAGCATCTTCATGGAACATGATCTTTACTTAATATTCTAATGATTTTTGGCATAAAAGAAAAATCTAACATTTTGACCCATGCAATGTATTGTTGGCTATTGCCACAAATATACCCGTGCGACTTGTGACTGGTTTTGTGATCCAGGGTCACATATATATTCATAAGAGAGTTCAGATCTCTGAACAGTTAGTTTCTTGTTCACATCAGAGTTGAATTTCTTATTAATTTAAAGGAGAACTCCGGTCAATTTTAACATTGAGCTCATTTTTTTGTACATTTGGAGTGCTGTCAGTACAGAGAACAACGACAAAAATCGGTGTTGCCTACAACGTGTTATCCTCTTTTTAAAATTTGCACCCTGTTGACTTCAATGGGGCAAGTTTTAAACCTGCTTTTAGCCTCTTAACATCCTTGATGTGTCATTACAAGTGCACAGGTCATGTGAGTGATTCCTTCGGAGTGAACGCGGGTGAATCTGACTGCAGTAGATGTGAAAGATATTAATAAAAATGATGTTTATTCAGCCAGCGCACATACCTGTATTTACATCCTGTTTTCGGTCGAAGTCCACAGTAGTCGATTGTTGAGTTCACACGCGTGATCATAGGTACTAAACCTATGCGCGTGAACTCGACAATCGATTACTGTGGACTTGTAACAGGATGTAAATACAGGTATGTGCGCTGGCTGAATAAACATCATTTTTTATATATTTCTTTCACATCTACTGCAGTCAGATTCAACCGCGTTCACTCCGAAGGAATCACTCACATGACCTGTGCACTTGTAATGACACATCAAGGATGTTAAGAGGCTAAAAGCAGGTTTAAAACTTGCCCCATTGAAGTCAACAGGGTGCAAATTTTAAAACGAGGATAACACGATGTAGGCAACACCGATTTTTGTTGTTGTTCTCTGTACTGACAGCACTCCAAATGTACAAAAAAATGAGCTCAATGTTAAAATTGACCGGAGTTCTCCTTTAAGCAAATTGCATGTGTTTAGGCGTGTGCGTGCAAAAGAGTAAATGCAATTGTCTTTGCACAATAAATGCACAATAATTGTTTATCAAAACTGATGAGTTGATTTTCAGTAAATTGTCTAACTCTTCACAACTAAACAACATCGTGTGGGCATATAGAGGAGCATCATAACCCAAACAGCAGCATCTACAGCAGGTTATTTTTGTAGACATATTTTGCATGTAAACAGAAAATTTACAATTGCTTGTTGTTGAAGAGCAATAGATATGAAGATAAAGAATATATGTAAGAATGTGTGGTGGTGGTGGTGGTGATGTTAGGGTTGTGTAAAAATGAACAAGCAATTTTCAGTTTTCATGTTACACATTTCAACAAAAATAAATGTACTATATAAATAAAAAATCTAATTTTCTTTTGTGTACTACAGTTTTGACTTTTCCCAGTAAATATTTACCTATACTAAAATCTGTATCTAAAAAGCTCAGTGTGATGCACAAGAGCATTCAGCTAGACAAAACTGACATTATTGTATAGTATATAGAAAGCTGTCAGGGTCAAAAAAAAAAAAAAAAAGATCTAAACATCAGTGTGACTCACACGATGGCAAAAACACTTTTTGCCAACTTACTGACACAATGACTGCATCCGAAATCTTATAAATGTTGCCTTCAGACTCAGAGGATACATTCGAAGGCATAAAGGCACGCCCGAATCCAATGTTAGCTTCACTTCCTGTCTCCTGAGATACCTTCATCTGATTGATTTTTGAAGGCAGCATAAATGTTTCCTTCACTGCCTTTGATATCCCACAATCCAGCGCTTTCCATTCTGTGACAGTGGAGATAAAAAATAAAGATGACGTCAGAAAGATGTGGTTGGTGGTCAATTAATGTACGTTTTTGACCAACGGTTATCTCTTTTGAGTCATTTCTCTCTGGTCATCCTATTTTGATGTAGATCATTAAACCATTACGTTTAGGTTTTAAAGCACAAATTAAGGGTTTTGGATGAGTTACTACATTTTGCAAACATGCAATAGAGTTCTGACATTCCAACAGTTGTGAAAATGCATGCATGTCATGTGTCTGTCTGTCAATGGGAAGATTGTCAGCTATACCCTTCTCGAATTTTCCGGTAGTTTGGTTTTTCTTATGGAAAAATATCTCTCCCAAATAATGCTGCAAACAATACAGAGAACCCTATCATTTGGTACACTATAATATTGGTTGCAATTAACAACAGAGGTATTATTGTAACGTCTGGGTGGTAGTAGAAGGCACAAGACAAAGATGAGGGTAAATACAGTCTTTACTGAAACAAACTCAGGCAGGACAGACACAGCCACAACCAACATTAACGAGAACCGACAAGGGACTGAACAGAACATAAACGAGTGAACTAACTAGACACAGGTGGAGGAAGATGAACTAATCAGGGATAACAAGAACAGGTGCAGACAAGACCCAACATAATTGTGACAATTATATTCAACTGCTATTTATTTTCAGACATAATAGATACACTCAAATAAAAACTGAAATGTTTGTATACAACTTAGTTTTCATAAGCGCTTCATGGCAAATTTATTCAAACATACATTATGTAATTAACAGTAAATAAGCACCTCTCTAGTGGAGCTTTTTTTTATTTTGTATTGCTAACTTACAAACTGTGAACGTCGGATAACTTTCCTGAGGTAAAATAGAGCCTGCTTTTTTTAACTGTTAATGCGTTATTGTCCCATTAACTTGCCCTAAATTCAACACAAGAGAATTTGATTGCATTTACACATTTATTCATTTAGCTGACGCTTTTATCCAAAGCGACTTACAATTGCTATATATGTCAGAGGTCGCACGCCTCTGGAGCAACTAGGGGTTAAGTGTCTTGCTCAGGGACACATTGGTGTCTCACAGTGGATTCGAACCCGGGTCTCTCACACCAAAGGCATGTGTCTTATCCATTGCGCCACACCACCCCCGTTGATTGACAGGATATACAGTAATCGGCCATGATCATTGGCTGTTTTTAAACAAGTTTTTATCGGCCGATACCCATTATTGGCCGATACATCGGTGCAGGCATCCATGTTCTCTTTGTTATACGGTAGGGGGCGCTATTAAACATCTTCTGAAAGAGTACAGAATCTCTGGATCCAAAAGCAAGTGAAGAAGAAGCAGAAAAAAGTGACAGAAGCATTGCCAGAGCCCGTCTACGGAGAGCCTGCCCACTCCCTATTAAGTCCTATTGTACCGAATTTTGGTTGTAGTTCCACCAGAGCTCCACTGGGGGCGATTGCCCATGAGTGCAGAATGAATGGGAGTCTATGGGGCTAGACGGCTAAATTTGTCTCTTTCACCCGATTGCCGTTGAGAAATCTCAGATTCGATTGTAGGTTTTGCAAGTTCAACATGGGTTATAGGTCGAAAGTTGAATGAACGAGTACTTATGTCCCTTCGATTTCTTACAGGTTGAGTTGTTGTTGCCCATAACACGCTAGCATTCTGCTAATGAACGCTGATTGGTCAGTGAAGGACTGATTACGACCAGAGATACCGCTTGATGGCATCGTGGCATCCAAAGCAGGACCAGAAACAAACAAAACAAAAACTCTTCTAGCATGTGTATTACCTGTGTCAGCTGTGTTGTCGATGCCTCGAGAGAAAAGAAAGTGCAGAGCGCAAACGCACCAGAGTGACTGAAGGATTGCCGTAAAGCAGTATCTCTGGTCGTACGATGTGTATGACGTCATTGACACTTTAAAAGACTTTTTAAAGCAAATAAGTGACTCTAAAAAAATCTAACACCCAGCAATGTGTAATTTCTTTGCATCTCCTTTTGAATACAATATTCAAATTACTAGACAAAAAATTATATCCTGAGAAAAGTGGATTTTGAGGGGTATACTGCCATAGACCTCCATTCATTCTGCACTCGTCCTGTGAGCGCCCTCATATGGAATCACAGTGGAACTGCAACCATTTCAGAAGCCGGAAGTGTACTGAGAGTGAAACTTCACGCCTTATTAGACATTCTCTGGCATTGCTTAGGCACTTTGTAGTATTTGGGAAAAAATTTGAAATGTTCAAAATGTTGCTTTTTTTATGAAACGTACCCACATTCAAGTGTTCATAAAAAAGGATGTATGAAGCTAGAATAAAATGTTTTTGTTGTTGTTGTTTAAAAGCAGACGCTCTGTTCTTTCTTTGCATGTTCAGATATTCATACAACAAAATATTCTAGAGGCCATGACGGTTTTGTGAAAACGATCAAAACTTTTTTTAAACGTCTGGTGGGGAAAGAGTCAAGTTACGTTTTTGGAAAATTGTGCCAAAGAAAAACTGTAATAATTAAATAACTGCACATTTTAAACCTTTAAAATACTATTAAAGATGTATAGCAAATGACTGATACTGTTTATCTGTTGCCTAAGCTATTGATTTTTGTATCATTACCAAAGAACCAGAGGCCAAAATGTTGGTATCAATCCCCAACCCAACTTCGATCTAAGTTGATAGTCTAGCTAGCGCACAGCTCACGCCAACTGTAGGACAGTAGACTTGAGAGAAAAAGAGAATTAAAGGACTCGTTAGACGAACCAGAATTTTGCAGAATCTTGGAAGTGGAAGTCTTTGAAGACTTCCAGCCTAATCCCGTCTGCACCCGTGCCGCCCCCTCCACAGCTTTAATTTCTGAAGTCTAAGCCCTTCTCCTGCCGGAAAGCAGACAGAGGGTCAATGCAGTGTGCCGAGATTGGAGCCTTGCATTGTTAGGATTGAAACTGAACAGATCACACTGTAGCCTTTTCCTGAATGCGACATTAATCCAGTATGGAAAGTAAGAGGATAGAGAACTATTGTTGGGGAATTGTGAAGGGTGAATTCACGTCTGAGGCTGAACGCTTGTATTTTTCTAATAATGGGCTACGCTTAGCATTGTTTGGGTGCTCAATGGTCGATTATTTGCAGCTGTAAGTGGGTTGTCAATATCCTCTGGGTAATATCAAAAGCCAACTCATATAACACACAGGCTCAGACTAATCCAGGATTTAAAAGAATTTTAGCATCTGCAGCGCTCCACTCAGTTTAATTTTTCAGGCAGAGGATCATAATCAATAACTAATCAATGAAAAACTGTAATGTTTCACATCACGGCTGATCACCCAACGGTGAAATGAGGAACGGTTCACTGAGGATTTTCTCTGTGCTTCCAAAGATCTATAAAAACAGACAATATATTTCATGTTTGTTCTGGCA
This sequence comes from Rutilus rutilus, assembly GCF_951802725.1. NCBI lineage: Eukaryota > Metazoa > Chordata > Actinopteri > Cypriniformes > Leuciscidae > Rutilus > Rutilus rutilus. The sequence goes on from NC_140223.1 coordinate 30,564,032, forward strand.
TTGTGTAAGAAGAATGACTGTGGTCGTACTTCTTAAATTGGCGCCGCTTTTGATTTACACGCCAACAATAAGAAGCTCTAAAAAGACAGATGGGGACGACATGTGAAAAATGGTGGGTGATTTGTGCTCGAGGGCCACTCTTTCTATAAGAGTAAAAAATGAAAGAGATAAATGTCTTGAGATACGAGTCTGTACAAAACTGCTCATTTGCTTTTAAAACAAAGACAAATTCATGAGACTGCTTGTCAATATTTGGGATACACTACTGGACAAAGGTCAGGGCAAAGGAGGGGTTATATCAATGATCATTAGCATACAAGACGACGGTTGGTCACGTGATGCAAATTCCATTGCCCATTGGTCTTGGAAGTCTTGGAAATTACACCAAAAGGAACTAGGGGCAAGGGAATATTTAGTTAAATGCTACAAAAAAATAAGAAAAGAGTCACTTTAGTGAAGTTTCAAACATATAAAGTATAATGCAACTGAACTAGTAAATCATTCAAATAAAGTCCTATGGTCATTCAGAAACAAATACTTTTATTCAGCTGGGATGCATTAAATTGCTCAAAAGCGTAAGTGAAGACAATTTTACAAAAGATTTCCATTTCAAATAAATTCTGTTCTTTTGAACTTTCTATTCTAATCCTCAAAAATGTATCACTGTATGTAAAAAATGTAAAAAAAAGTAAAATGTATATAAAGTATATACGTATTAAGCAGATATAATAAATTATTAACTATAATTGATAATAATAAGAAATGTTTCTTGAGCATCAAACCAGCATATTAGAATGATTCCTGAAGGATCATGTGACACTGAAGACTGGAGTAATGATGCTGAAAATTCAGCTTTGATCACAGGAATAAATTACATTTTCAGATATCTTAAAATAGAAAACAGTTATTTTAAATTGTAATAGAATTTCACAATATTATTGTTTTTACTGTATTTTTGATTATTATTTTTTTTTTAAGAATAAATCTTACCGACCTCAAACTTCTGCAGACCAAGTCTTTTAGTGTATATTTGGAGAAAACATTGTAAAGTGTGTTTAACCTGACACCAATTATCAATTTAGATTAGGTTTATCGTGATTAAAGCTGTAATCCAAAATCTAGTGTTCTGCCCACTATTTTAAGGCATCACATGACACACACACACAAAAAATACCTGTTTTTTGGCCAGATTATCCAATGAGAAGAAAATTTCTGCATGCATTGCTACAGCAAATCCTGTGGAAACAAATAAGCCAAAATAGTGGTGTCATGAGAAAGGTATCATGAATAGATTTACTTTTCACTGTTCATTCAATGCAGAAAATACTGATTATAAAAGTAATATTACGTAATATTATAAAATGAAACAGAACACACTATAATACAAATAAAATACAACATATTATGCAATATCTGTATTATCTGCATTGTTAGCTTAGCAACTTGCTACCATTAAACTCTATTGGGATCTAATTAGATCACTCAAAACAAACTCTCAAGAAAACCAGACTCATATTCTACTTCAAAAAGGAATTGACAGAAACCATCTGATAAAGCCTGATCTGTGAACTGCAGGAAAGCCCTCAAAGCATCATCTATTAACCCCTCAAAAACTAATATGTTTTGCAATAGGCCTATCAGGTTGTGGGAATAATTTGTTGAAAACCTTTATATAAAAGTAAATATATATAAAGAAAATTACTAATCGATCACAACTGCACAATGAATAAAGCTGAATGGCAGGCATGCTTGTCGTATAGATAGCTATAATTGTGTGTGGCAAAACACTGGCCCACCCAGAAACGTGAATGGGATCAAAAACCAGCAAATGTGCCAAAATCCTCTTACAAATCATTGAGTGGTTTGACGTTCTCCGCTCGATCTATCATTCTCGGTGACACAGTCTGCCCTGCATCAGTCTGACCTTTTGAAAAACCAGCTGTTCCTTTTTTGCAAAATGTGACCAGAGGGGCGGTTTTGCCAGACACCAATTGATTAGACGAGCATTAATCAAACAGAAGGATTATCCCCTTCCATTTCTATAGTAAACCAATTATAGCTCTCATCGCAGAGGAAGGTTAACTGGCTGGATGGGCAATCCGTTTAAACAGCTGACGCTTGAGAAGTGGGAGAAGGTGAGCAAAGGCAATGTGCGAGATGGACTTGTGGGGAAGACAAGCACGAAAGGACACAATTGACCATTAAAGTTAATTGAGAAAATGGCTTTAAAAGGGGGCATAAGATTCAAGGATGCATGGCAACCACCACACTCGCCCTGAAAATGGTCCTGGTGTTGTTGTGCTGGACTGGGG
>NC_140223.1:30571343-30608843 GCF_951802725.1 Rutilus rutilus
TAATCCTGAGGTGTTTACGCTAATTACTAGCCAATTGCTGCTCAGATCCATTTCCGATTCCATGTTCAATGCATTTCTACGCTATCTTTGGGTCCTTTCACCTCACATACAGTAATAATTAAATGAATAAATACATTTGAATTAAAAAAAATAGTGAATAAAAATTTGCATATACAAGACTTGTTTTCCATTAAACTATTGGGATACTATACAATCACAGTCATGAAGCTATTAACAGCCTCGTTCAATTATTACAACCGCCTATAAATTCAAAGAAACATGACATCATGATGAGATTCAAATGGCTTTTACATTGTTAAGCAAAGACATGATTCGTTCACTCAACATGGACTTTGTCCCTAGAGGCTGGAGGGCTTGAGGATTTGAACTGAAAGAAAGTCATGAAATATTCATCGCATTAATAGCTTTACATACGTGATTTTAATTACTAGTAAGCTGTACGCTGCAAGTTAGGTAACGGAAACCTTCATCTGGACATTCAAGACATACCAGGACTGATGGGAAAAGCTGAGAAAATGGTTATGCAGTGCGTTAGACGCAAATCTCAATAAAAATTGAGATCTATAAAAGCCAGATGTAAAAAAAAATATTTGTTTTTTTTTAACCATTTGCTGTAACATTGGATTCCACTGACCTTTTTTGTCAGCAGTTGATGTTGAAGTGAGCGCACCATCATTAAACCGAATGGCTTTTTAAGATACGAATGCACACAACGGACTGTGCATATTAATAAGTGTTGAAGGTCACCATCTGGAGATGGACAGAGACAATCTGATAGGCCTACTAGTTATTCTAAGATGCCTCTTTGAGCATAAAGTGTTTAAGTACACTCTGGTTGGTTTGACTGAAACATAAATGTGCTTAAAGGAACACTCCACCGTTTTTTGAAATAGGGCTTATTCACCTTCTTTCCTACAGTTAGATAGGTGGGCAAATGCATTTTTGTCTCAGTGCATGCATTGTTTTAGTTTGACAGGGTCGGCGCTAGCTTAGCTTAGCATAATGAATGTAATCCTTTGTTGCCAGCTAGCATGTCCTGAGTAAAAGTAATATAAAAAAAAAAAAAAAAACCTAATTACTTCTTGTGGCCTGCGTATTCACAACGAGTACAAATAGCGATGCAGATTAACACTAGGCGATTTCCTATGCAGATATTGACATGGGACTATATTAGGGGGAAGCACAGGCGAAGCACTGCTACTTGGGCTCAGAGATATCACGCCCAAGTAGCAGTGCTTCGCCTGTGCTTCCCCCTAATATAGTCCTTAATATATAAGTCAATATCTGCATAGGAAATCACCTAGTGTTAACTATTTGTACTTGTTGTGAATACGCAGGCCACAAGAAGTAATTAGGTGTTTTTTTTTATTTTTTATATCACTTTTACTCAGGACATGCTAGCTGGCAACAAAGGATTCCATTCATTATGCTAAGCTAAGCTAGTGCTGACCCTGTCAAACTAAAACAATGCATGCACTGAGACAAAAATGCATTTGCCCACCTATCTAAATGTAGGAAAGAAGGTGAATAAGCCCTATTTCAAAAAACGGTGGAGTGTTCCTTTAACTATTCTTCCAGCCCATGACTGCTGGTGTTCCTGAACCTCCTCGCGGTCTCCTAGATCCAGATGGTCACTTCATTAGTTTATGCTGTGACGCTACACTGGCGGAGTAAACAGCCGTGACAGACCTGCGGCTAATTGATATGAATGGATGTGGGGTTTCTCGCTGGTGCAGGAGTCTCAGGAGCAAAAACAGGGAAATAATTGTTGGAAGGAATGCAAATGTAGCCTTCCACCAGTGCTGGCTTGATAATTCCTGCAAGATGTATCGGTTTCGCTGACTTTTTTTTTTTTTTTTTTTTTAAACTTGCAACTTAAAGAGGAAAATGTGACTGGAAACATGACAGCTTGCGGGACAGACCTCAAATTTGCGAGTGGTCTTCTCGGAATCTCTCTAAAAAAAACACATTTAAAATGATCTCAGTTGCTACCAATTATTTTCAGGAAAAACCGTTGGAACCTTTTGGACACACAGTGGATGCTAGGAAAGTAATTGGAGCAAAGACAGACACTTTGAAGCTGACTTGCGCTTAAGTTTTGCTTTCACATGTCAGTGAGATTTGCTTGTGATTGGTATTCCGACAGAAATCGGTGGCACAAAAACTCTAATACTCTCAATTGTCCTTTCCGAAAAGTAATTGATACAAAGAGAGAGTGAAGTCCTCTGAGGCATGAGCTCATGCATTCTTGAGTGTGAGATCTTGATTTTACCAAATTGAAAGACGAATATCTCAGACTCTATTGTTAAGATGAACATGAGCAGCTGAATTCAACCGTAACACCTTTTCTAAAGTTCCTATAGGCTAAAAAAGCATCTAAATATATTATGTGAATATATTATCTTATACCTTATATTTAAGAATCTTAAATATATCTTATCTTATAAGAATAACACAAATACAGCATTTACCTTTATGAAACATTACTACTGACTTGACAAAATGACAAAAACCTTTTTTAATAAATTTCCTTTGGTAAGGATTCACAGCTGTGTCCTGGCTTACCTCAAATATTTAAAATAATTATGCAATTTCAAAGCGACTAAAAGCCCTACTTGCAACACCAGAAAAATATAGCTTATTTAATTTATGGTTATGTTGTCAACACCATCATGTCAACCCATTCAGAATTATTATTTTTTTGACAGAGCTGATAGTCAGTATGAAAACTTCCCCTATTCCCAATTCAAAGTTGAATGCTATATTTGTCAATACATATTATACATTTTTGACATGACAGTGCACATTATTTTTGTATCTGACACATTTTGTGTGTGTGTGTGTGTGTGTGTGTGTTGGGGGGGTGGGGTATAATCATATATTACATTGTTATAAATATTATCTATTAGACAAATATGTAAATAGAAATGTAATTTAATTCTGTAGCCTGCCGTGTCTTGATTATAATCTGCTCATTTTTTTACTTACACTCCATCTACATACATGCAATCCTTATTATACTAAATGCTCATTCACAAGCTCTAAATTCTCCCTGACTAATTAATTACTGAATATATAACAGAAATGAATAGAAATAAAGGAGGATTTGGGGTGGTGGAGGGGGTAGCGGATATGTATATAAGCTGCAGTTTATATTGCATTGTGATTGACAGGATTAGATGAACATGCTCCTCCATTCAGAACTCCATTTAATTCAATATATAATAAACTCAAAGGTAATAATTCCATATTATACATTTACATTTAAATTAAACTCAAATCGTTATGCTGGTAATGTAATTTGTAATGACAGAAATAATTGAATTAAATTAGAAAATACCAAATAAAAGCATATATATATACCATTAATGAATAAAATTTAATCATTTATTTTTGCATAAATACTCAGACATTAATTTAGGAGTTCATCAGAGATGATTACACTGCATGTTGTCCCATTGCCTCCATTATTAGTCTAGACAAAGAAATCTTTATATGCACCTTCAGCCAATTAAAAGTGATTTTGGCAACATCCCATCGCTTCTCAGACAAAAGCCTGGCAGAAAGATAAGGAATCAATGTTTTTCCTCTGGTCATTGGTAACAGCTGTCCCGCTGTCCCACAGCACTGAAGAGATTCTGAGACGAAGCCAAAGACACCGGATTCATCCAAAGAGGACCAACCCCCACAGTGCAAAGCTCATACAAACCCCATCATCTACATGAATCCTATTATCGCAGACTCTTGCTATAGACCGGCGCACACATGCAGAGGTGGTTATTCCAATATATATTTACAGCTCTGTGTCTCATCGGCTAAAATCTGAATTTCAAATCTCCCCTCATGAATCAATGTTTACATTACCTCTGGAAGCCTACCTGACTCACATCACGTGAGTACTATGAATAGTGAGTACCCACGTTTGTTGCTTGTTGCCGTGAAACAAAGCTGACACCGGCGCAATAATGTAACTACAACAAAGAGCCGTTTTGGTTGCTCCAAACATCACACAATTAAAAGAAATCACAAAAGCCAACTTGACAATCATTACACAGGGACGAAAAACTAAAAGCTCATTCAGAAATGATAAATTAGTAGAAGCCAAATGCAATTAAAGGTCTACTCGAGCATATCGTGCATGCCTGTAGCTTGGTTTCATTACGGTGCAATACACCTATTCCTCTGGGCTCCACGAGAAGCCCACATGAATAAACATGAGAGTATTTTTTTTTTTGCCAAACGCTAAAGGCCATGATGGCGCCTCCTCTTCTCTGACAGACCACCTACCTCTCATTAACCCAACCCAGATTGGGCTGCAACCTTCCAGTCTTTTCCTCATGTCCACATTACTCTGTCAAGCCCATTATATGTTGAAAAGTCTCTCTGCAAACACAAAAGAAGATTTAAGAGAGGCCACCAATGTCTAGAACGGTCATGCAAGTGCAATTCAAATAAAACTGATCTGATTGAACATGCAATACAAACAGAATAAATGAATCTGACAGTGATTTTAACATGTGTGAGGGGTGTTTTTAGGTTTTAGGGCCCAAAACACCTAAACATTTGTAAAAATCTGAGCAAAGCACTGTCCTTTATTGATTTTCTAAAATGGTGGCAACAGCAATTTGATAAAAAAAAAAAAAAAAATCAATAAATGTATTTATTTTGCCTATTTTTATTAACAATAGACAGAAAAAATTATTTTGCCAAGAAATAAACTTAGTCTAACTGTTGGTTGTTTATGATTGCCAAGCAACTTTGTGCATTAATATAGAATTCATTAAAGTCAAATTGTTTCACAATGGCTTTCAGCTTTTAGATTGTAGACACAGAACAATCTGTTTTCTAATGCACAATCAGTTTGGGAACGATCTTTCTTTTCACAGCATTAAGCCAATAGCGACTAGCATTATAGTGATAGACACGCATGCCGATAGAGCGCTGTCTGTGTGTTTTAAACACCATGATTACAGGAAACAACTATTCATTGTCTATTCTTTTGTCTGTCTATGTGTTGAGGCTTACGGTCTCCTGGATTAATGTAACTAGAACACGAATTACAGTCTCCGATGAGCATCAAGCTGTCTCAGGAAAATTCAGTGGGTTGTAAGTGAGCAATGCAATTTACCTGAAATATCAATACATACACTCGCACTCGCTCTTTCTCTCCCTCTCTCGCTTACACAGAGGCACACACAAGGCAGAAACCCTTATCGATTAGAAGACATCTGCAACGGGAACGTGCTAAACCGAGAAAAGCCGGAGAGAAGCTGGAAAGAAAAAAAATGTATTCAAAAGAGAGACAAATGCTGCTGAGAAAAAATGGACTGAATCTTTCTAACGAAGAGAAAAGTGGTATAATTGGGTTGGTCAATATGTGAATGTCGAGCAAATACATCATTAACACTATTTTATGACAGTTAAGCTCACTAAATTATGTTTTACTTTTGAGTGTTTTTGTAATTTGTCAAGTCAAGTCACCTTTATTTATATAGAGCTTTGTACAATACAGATTGTTTCAGAGATAACAGGAAAATTATGCAAAAATAAAATAAAAATTGTTTCCAGAAGAAAATAGTCATAGTCCAGCTTAAGTAAGTTCAGTGATGATCAATTTTTGTTGTAAAAATGTTATTAAATAGTTCATTTATATATATATATATATAGCCGCTCTGGAGAAAACAGTGATGTCATCGTCCAGCTCAGTTCAGTTCTCATATAATGGTGTCAATGCAGATCAATAATATTGTTGAATATTAAGGTGATTCTTCAGATTTTATTGTATGTCAGCATTTATAAATCTAAGGCAGAACAACAAATCCCATCATAAAGTTTAAACAACTTACTATTTCAATAAAATATCACTGTGTTTTCACATAACTGTAATGCGAATGAGATTTTGCTGCATTTGAAGAATTTGAAGGAGAAATGTGCTTAACTGTAATGAAAATCATGTCATAATTAAAAAGAAGTCTTAATGGCTATAATAAAAGGCTTCAATTTCTTTAACAAAATATAATTTCGTGTTCTCTCTCTTCGGTTATGATAGGTTTGGAATTCATCCGATTATATTTGATGAAAATAGTTTTAAGGGTCAGATGAGCAAATTGCTTTTTAATAACAAGCGCATGTATTTCAAAAACAAAAAGAAAAGTGAAAGTGAAAAAGAGAAGGATAGAGAGAGAAAGCAGAGGGTGCTGATTATGCTGTCCATGCTGATTATGGACCGGATTCGGCCACAAAAACTAAATTACTCGCATCAGAAGTGTGGGAAGGTTTTTGGCCAATAAAAATCCATTCATTATGAATCAAAATGCACAAAACGACCTTCTTCTCTTTTTCTGTATGATTATACTTATTATTATTATTATTCATGGCTTTGATGCATAATTGCCATTCTTATTTTAGTGGTCTGTATTACATCATGCATGAGATAAATTGCATGTTACTTTGCGTAAAAAAGAAATGCTCATAAAAACTGTGTTCTCATTTAAAGTATGGCATTCGACTGTTCAACTGAAATGCCTCATTGCACGTTATCCATTCAGTACCTGCTGTGACCAGACCCTCACCATGGTATCGTCAAACCATATGGTTCTGTTCAAAACAACATGGACACATGATTATCAGAAAATAACTAGTATAATATATAAGTATGTACCAAGAAATGTACAACAATGCAAATTGAAATTGGATACAATCCCAAATAATGCACCTCATGTAAACAATTTGAGAGTCTAACCACTAGAGGGAGCCAAAAAGCCAATTTGCTTTCAAACGGCACATCTTAAGTAACTCCCTGCAACCTGTAGACCTTAATCTCTTTTCTTGTGGTGACAGAAATCAGATGTTTAAAATGATGGCCCTGCGACATGTTCTTGCTTCTGTGCTGCGGTCTGTCAAGTCATGTGAAGTGTGCTGACATCCTTTCACAGCCTGTTCTGTGAAAGCCATTATGTCTTCCCTAGTGAATTTAATTGTTTAAAAGTGTTCTCAAATCAGATCAGTTTGAAAGACACCAACCTTAAGAATTAAAATAGGATTGAAAAGCCATTATGCAAAACCATAGAGTGATTGCAGTATGCAGAGTTTACTGTCTAGTGTTCTTACGACCCTTTGCCTTTGCATACAAGTAATTCATAAGTGAAGATGATGAGTTATAAAGTGGCCAATGAACAAGTAGATTAAAAAGGACTTTTTATATACAGTAACAAGAGGATAAGCAACTTGACTGAGGGGTTTTAAACCCAGAACTTTAACATTTATGCAACATTACACCTATTTCTTCTAGACTCACTTAAAGGGATACTCCACTTTTTTGGGAAATAGGCTCATTTTACAACTCCCCCAGAGTTAAACAGTTGAGTTTTACCGTTTTCTAATCCATTCAGCCGATCTCCGGGTCTGGCGGTACCACTTTTAGCATAGCTTAGCATAGATCATTGAATCGGACAAGACCATTAGCATCTCTCTCAAAAAAATGACCAAAGAGTTTTGATATTTTTCCTATTTAAAACTTGACTCTTCTGTAGTTACATCGTGTACTAAGACCGACGGAAAATAAAAAGTTGCGATTTTCTAGGCTGATATGGCTAGGAACTATACTCTCCTTCCTGCGTAATAATCAAGAAACTTTGCTGCCGTACCATGAGTCCAGCAGGTGTAATGATATGACGCAGCGCCTGAAAATAGTCCCCAGCTAATTTTTTTGAGAGAGATGCTAATGGTCCTGTCCGATTCAATGATCTATGCTAAGCTATGCTAAAAGTGGTACCGCCAGACCCGGAGTTCAGCTGAATGGATTCGAAAACGGTAAGACTCAACTGTTTAACTCTGGGGGAGTTGTAAAATGAGCCTATTTCCAAAAAAAGTGGAGTATCCCTTTAAGGTTTTCAGGTAAATTTTCATTTCAATAGGAATCTGTGTAACCAGGAATTCCGTGTGAGGGCGAAAGATTTCGGGTTCGAGTTGGCAACGACCTTTACTGTGAGCTGAGCTGTTCATACATGTCTACATTATTGACAATAGACAATGACACATTTTGGCCTGGAAAATTTTGCTAATCATGACCACACCTTCGCACAGTTTAAATGGAAAAGATGCTCACCTAGACCAGCCAGTAAATGGTGTGGCACTACAATCAATGGCCATAAACCAAGACAACTCCATCCAAAGTATGCCCTGCAGTGAATTTGAAGCTCCTTGTAGACTTGAGTTACCTCATACCTGAAAGGGGAATTGGACAAATTCAAGACTTAAATCAAATATGAAAAATCTTAAATTCAAGACTTAAAATTGAATCAACTGGAGACGTGGCTGGATGTTTTTTTATATCTAAAAAGGCTATAGAAACCAACTTTACATCTTTACATCATCACTCACCTTCAAGTGTCACCATGAAACTTTCAATGATGCATCGCATTGGTCCAAGAATAGCTGTTCAAAGCTGTAGTTATGGTGAAGCCAAAGCAGACAACGATCATCCCTGCAAGTGTCAGATTTACCTGGAAGAAGTGCTTGTGTTGGCCCTTGACCACAGGAGTCAAACTCTTCTGTGCTTTTCTGCATCGCAGCGGTGGTTTTTATACCTTCAGTAAATCAACTTAGAGATAAATGGCCAAAGAGACAAAATGGTATCAGGATGGATGCACGTAAAATGATGGATGGAGAGCTTATCTAATGGAGCTTCATTAAAAGGAGCAAAGCCTGCCAAACAAATGCTTGTTGAGTCCAACAAGAGATCTGAGGGATTATCATGTTATGTGATAAAACTCAGTGGGAATGATGTACATTAGTGGTTGTATTACACATACTGCACAATAATAATTAATAGTGGTAATTATAAGCAACTACACAAAACAATTGCACATTAAGCACATTATGTAGTTAATTATCACTACTGAGTACGTATGGCAATAAGAGCATTAGTGAGTACTTGTGTCATAACAGTAGACACAACAGTAGATTGCTTTAATCAAATCAAAGCCTTAATTTTTGCCAGCAAATAGATCTGATCTATATTGGTGAAAAATATATATAAAAATTATTATTTATTTTTTTCATTTTAAAATCTATTTAGCAGTATAAGAAAGAAGGAAGTAGAAAAGCCCATCAAATGTTGACTTTATCCTATTCTGTCAGACCCCCAGCACTCATGTTCTTCCGCAAGACACTAAGTCCTGATTGACTGACTGACCCTTTCATCATCTGCCTCTGCAAATGTCAAATGTCATTTTCTCCCTTCACAAACTGACAGTAAGTGGCAAAAATGAAGAGCTCTGTGTTGACAAGGACCCACCTTAAATTACAACAGAAACACTTAATTGTTGTTCCAGAATAGCAGTGATGGGCCATTTATGCCAACAAAAGTGCCTTTTGAAATGGCTTTTAATGAAAAGGGGGTGATTTATTGTGTACAAATCTGACACAAATATGAAATGCATTTATAATTCCATACAAATGTCAAGTGAACTGCACTTTCGGGTCAAGATGTGATGGACAAGAGACATTACGTCCTCTTTTTACTTTGATGCAATTCCTCCATTTTCCGTTAAAGCAGATGATACAGAGCTGACAACGTTTTTACAGCCGTTTCACTTCACTTTCTTTTTCCAAACTGGCGAAAAAGTTGCTCAAATCTGCCTATTATATTACAATTAAATAAAAATTATAATTTTGACTTGAATAAAAAGTCAATTTAAATGTCAGCACACAAAGGGCCTTTTCAAAACCCCTGACAGTCCCATTTTTATTGTGCATTAATATGCCAAAAACACTGAGCAAATGGTTTTGCTCATTTTCATTTATTGCATGCATAGTGCATTCTCGAGTGTTTCCCTATTTTTACACTATATATACAGCCACATTCCTGTTTTTCATTGCAGATGTTTCTGATGTGGTTTTCAAGCTGCATGAAGTAATTAAGAGCGCCCAATTAACTGTTGTTTAAACTGTGTTACATCATCACAGATATGTTTCGTGCTCTAAATTAATAGTGTCAGTTTTGCTGACTTAGTCAATCTGCATGTCTGGTCATTATGGAAAAATAACAGCACTTAATGCAGCTAAAATGTGTCCAAGCACAATCATTACAATCTCCATCATTTGTTTTCCCAACACATAAAACGCACACAAGCAGACCGTAAATTCATTTCATTATGCCATAACACTATTACTTGTGGATGTAGATGCATTTCACTAACATCAGCACATATATCAATATAATAGCACCGCAGCTAGCCGTAGTTGAGTGGGCCTCAGAAAGCTGAATAGATGCTTGAATTAATTATGTACAAATAATCCAGGGCTGGAAGTGACACACACGTTTGTAGCCAAATCTGATTGTTTTCTGGATTTTGCACTTAGATGAGTTCACACCTCTCAAGTCTGTCTGTAGCCTAAATTAATTACAGAAATTTTGTCAATTTGGCTCTAGTGGATGGAGGAACTTTATGACTAAATGTAGACCTGAATGTTCAGCATCAAGTCTGACTAATCTAATAAACGATGTCACTTTTTTTTTTGTTCAAAATGAGCTAAATGAGTCAATACATCATAAATCCTTCTTCCAAAACATGTTTTTGTCTTATTATAGGCATTTATATTTAGACCAGTCGGGGTGGTTTTCGTGGGAAATTGCGTACATACGTCACTCGTCCGTGCTTGCCTCGTCATATTCGTAATTAGAGAAAAGTTGCGTTGTGGAAATTCTTAATACGACTTCTTTACCACAGACAATATAAACAACTTTCAGTTGTTAAAAATAAAATACAATACTTCCCTGAAGTAAGGTGACGGCGTCCCATCGATGAAGCTACTACACTACATCCTTATGCATCGCTTTCTGCCAGGACTTTTACGTGCTTTTCTCAACTCAGTGAAGTGACGTCGGCGTCCGGGTTAGCGGTAGCATTAGCCGCCAGGCAAGTGTTATTTAAATAAACTCCTGATGTACAAACTTTCCAATGCCTCGTTTTATGAGTACAGAACCTATTTATACTACTGTAGAAGTTTGGTACCATTCTGGGCATTATTAGTGGGGTAATTTACGAGATACAACCTTGGATCCGTTAGCGCCTGCACTAAGCCATTCGGCTGATTTCTCTAAATAAGCTCTAACTTTAAAGGGTTAGTTCACCCAAAAATGACAATTCTGTCAGTAATTACTCACCCTCATGTTGTTCCAACCATGTAAGTCTTTCGTTCATCTTCGGAACACAAATTAAGATATTTTTGATGAAATCTGACAGAATTTTGACTCCTCCATAGGCTTCCAGTGTGACCGAAACTCACCGGCCCAGAATAGTTATTAAAACATCGTTAAAATAGTCCAAGTAACTACAGTGGCACTACATTAAGTTTATCATGCGACGAGAATACTTTTTGTGCACAAAAACAAACAAAAATAACGACTTTATTCCACTTTTCATTTCCTTCTCTCTGGGCCTCGTAGTGTTTTTGCGCTGCGCGTCTGTGTTGCACGTCATCACGCAACACACACATGACCGGCGTCGACCAATAGTGAGCCTACGTGGTGACGTGTAACACAGACGCGCTGCGCAAAAACACTACGCGAACCAACTAGAGGTCGAGAGAGAAGGAAATTAATAGTGGAATAAAGTCGTTATTTTTGTTTGTTTTTGCGCACAAAAAGTATTCTCGTCGCTTGATATACTTAAGATTGAGCCACTGGAGTCACTTGGACTATATTAACGATCTCTTTAATAACTTTTCTGGGCCAGCAAGTTTCGGTCACATAGAAGCCTATGGAGGAGTGAAACACGGCTCAGATTTCATCAAAAATAGCTTAATTTGTGTTCCGAAGATGAACGAAGGTCTTACGCGGTTGGAACAACATGAGGGTGAGTAATTACTGACAGAATTTTAATTTTGGGGTGAACTAACCCTTTAATAGTGTTCAACCAAGGGAAAAAGGCTTCTGAGGGGGTGTTTGGCTCGAGGTCATGGTGCAAAGGACCCTAGGCTGATTTTACTCCGAACCATCCCTTTAATGGGTAAAGCTACAGTAACATCTTCAGCTAGTCAGCTTGAGATCCTTTTCATCTAAACTGGTTATATCTCTTAAGCCCAGTAATGAATGTTTTATGAGCAGAAAGATAACCATATTAGTCTGCACAGTCACACAGAGCCGAAGCACAACCAAAACAATGTTCTTCAAAGTGTAGCCTTAACTAAAACTAAAACTGTGTCTTTGGTAATTGAAATAAAGCTGATATAAAATAAAGTATAAATATTGCATGAAAAACTAAAACTAAAACTAAAACTGTGTCTTTGGTAATTGAAATAAAGCTGATATAAAATAAAGTATAAATATTGCATGAAAAACTAAAACCTAAAACTAAAATTAATAAGTTGAATTTGAAGTACTAAAATTACCAAAGCTATATGGAAATATTAAACAAAATTAATAAAAATGACAAAAGTACATAAAATGACTAAAACGTAAACTAAAACTAAAATTAAAATGAACACTGAAAATATAAAAACACTACAATAGTATATACATAACACTATACATAATAACAACATTGCTAATCTAGCGACTATCCCTAAATTTGTACCTTTCACAAAACTGCTCCTCTTCACCCAACTGAGTGCTTTTGATTCTGCAATAAATTATGTGGATGCTATTTAAAGGGGTCATCGGATGCCCATTTTCCACAAGTTGGTATGATTCTTTAGGGTCTTCATGTGAAGTTTGTAACATACTTTGGTTAAAATTCCTCAATGGTTGTGTAAAACAACACCCTTTTTACCTCCTCAAAAACAGCTCTGTTCGCAGCGACCCGTTTCGGTGCATGTCTCTTTAAATGATAATGAGCAACCGCTCACTCCACCCCTCTCTTCTGTGGGGCGGGTCGACACAAGACACGTAAAGTGCTGCCTTGGCAGACATGAGGGCGGAAATATGCTAATACGGGACAGTCCGTCAGTGGTCGTGGGCGGAGCATGAGAAATATGACATCATATTGCTCAGAAAATCCAAACGGCTTGATTTTTAGTGTTTAGGCTTTTTGAGGATAAAAAAAAAAGGAGTGAATGGATTTTTTTCATTGTATGGTGGTTGTGTCCACACACTGCAAAGACACATTTATATGCAAACACCATGTGAAAGTGAATTTTGTGGTGGGCGTTCTCTATCTGCTCTGTTTCTCAGACAGGAGGTAAGCCTAGCAGAGCAGATTCTGGTTCTCTTGCGACAGATGGCTCGAGAACTTAATTGATTTGATCAACTCTGAGCAAGTTGCTGTTTCTTTCTAATGCTGTGACAAGTGATTACTTGAGGAAACTCATTAACAGTCCTCTGAAATCAAGTCAGCCCCCTAGAGAGTTAGTAATTGCAGTGTTTTCTGCACCACCATTCAGTGGCAGCACTCCTGTGAATAAAAGCCTGTTTACTGTAAAATAATGCTAAGACAACGCGTCTTTCTAGTATGTTCAAATCATGAACAAATGACTTTTATTAACTAATTCTTTTAATGATTAGAAAAAAAAAACAAGACCAAAAAGATTGGTTTGAATCAAACAAACAATACAATTCAAACCATCAGCTTTAAACTTTGTGTGTTTCGGGAATGGGAGCCGTTCAAACCTTGAAATAAAACGACCAGTCCCATAGTTAAGTTTCAATGTGGTCACAGCACCTCTTCAAGAGCTGGGACCACTTCATCTTTCAAATAAGAATCTAGATTCATCTCAGAGTCATCCAGATCAATGCTGAGGAATTTCTCCACCACCTCTGCACACCTGAATCATATATAAATCATATATAAATATTAAAATATATTTCAAGTAGTGGGAGGAGAGAATTTAAGTTTCGCTGTCCAGAACCATCCTTTACCTGTTGTTCTGTTCATCTGCAGGTGGCCTGTCCATCTTTCTGATGGTCCTTCCCGTTCTGTATAACTCTGATACCTGCATAGATGAGGATATTTAGGAGATTAAATCATATAATGTCAACAAAGGATTAAATAAAAAGCAAAAACGCTGTTCCATTCAACTGTGAAAGATGGATTTTCCAAACTACTCCTTGGAAAAATGCAATAAAACTCTATTCAAAGTAAAAAAAAAAAAAAAATTATTATTATGTGAATATCCACAACTCTTATTACACAGAAGCAGGACATCATATAAATATGGTGATTGAATGTTCAAAGAACATTCAAAAGTAATGTTCCCATTTTGTTTGCAAAATTATGAAATAGAAAGTTCCCTTAATGTTTTAATGTTCGCATAACCAAAAAAAATTTTGTTCGGGGGCAATGAAACACCTTCAAAATTAGGACATAGCAAGTAGGAACGCCCCACATCTGACTTGAATAGAATGCGTTAAAATGACTGTAAGAAGTATTTCAGTGTCATACATCCACTCCTCTCTTGACCATGTCAGTGGGAATGCTGACCAGAGTGGCGATATTAGCCGCACAACTCGACTGGCAGATGCCATTTTTCACTTGGAACAAAAACACCAGCTCTTCCCCCTCAATAGCTGTCTCTAGAGTCTGTCAAAGGAAAAAAAAAAACAATGCATAAATTGGTTTACTGGTCTTGAAATCACATCGATAGAAACTAAAAAAACAATGACAATGATTTTCCTATGATAGCATTGTTAAAAGCCTATTTCTGTGGCACCTGTAAAGCCAGCAGTGGGGAACCAGAGATCAAGCCAAGCTGAATAAGGCTGTGGAAGCATGTAGACACAAGCAAGTGAGGACACTGAGGCCCACGCAACCAGAAATTGAGACATGCGGTCAGGAGAGACAATCCATCCACCTGCATCATAAACACACACACAATATTAGTTAAAATGCCCCCTTGCTCTTCTGTAAGTCCTGTTTGCTGCTCCTGGCTCTACCACTCTTACTGTGTTGGTTCCTTTGCCAAATTCATCCACCAGGACAAGAGAATTCCCAGTGCTGTGGTTCAAAGAATGAGCCATCTAGATTGAACCATTTATAATTATGAGAAAACATCTGAAGGGTGATATTGCAATTTGCTATGTAAATATTTAAATGGCTCAGAGGCGGTTTTCAATGTCTGCCTTGAAAACGCTGTACAAATTCATGCTGCATCAATGAGAGACATGACCTTTGGGCAAGATTCACAAAATCGGATGATCTGAGATGGATGTTACAGTTTTTTTTTTTTAAGTGTACAGGGCATTTGTGTGAACAGGGTGAGTGTGAGATGGTCTCACCTGGTTCAAGTCAATCATGAAGGTGCTCAGACCCACCGATACAGACTCACGGCTGTGCATGCGGGTGAAGATTCCGTCCACAAGCCCGATCTCTGCCTCTTTAGCGGGAACATCTGAGCCGATCAGCGCCATGAACACAATCAGACCCACCTTTCAAGACCAACCAGAATACAGGATTTTACAAAAAATGATGAAATGCCTACATTCAGGATTATTCCCATGGTCATGGACCGCTGTTTTTAATTCCTTGAGTCTCATTTTTAAGCAAAGCTCCTTTCAAGGAAAGTCTGTTCACTCTGCACCCTGTGCAGCTATAGAGCGCTGCAGTGATGATGTATTTTTGTAGGCCAACCCGGAAGTTCGCATCACCCTGGTTCCTTCAACAAAAACCCCAAATTGTTTTTCCATTGGATTATTGCAGAAAATCATCTTTGTGACTAACAAAAGACTAACAAAAGATTTGTTCATCGTGATAATCTTCACAAATGAACACAACTTTTATGTATTTTGAAGCATAAAAACAATCGGCAGAAGTCAAAAGCTAAACGTAGGCTATGAACAAACTTCACCACAGTCGCTCGACTTTAATGTCACTAAGCACTAAGCTTTGTCAAACAAAAAATCCATCCTTCCTGCAGCCTTCCTCTTTTTTTAAAGCATTTAACCAAAAAACCCATTCAAAAAACTGCTGAAAACTGCTGAAAATGCTCAAATGTTATCTTGCTTCCAGGTTTTGGCCAACAAAAATACATAATTCCTGCAGCAATCTAATGTGGGCATGCAACTCCTGTCCACATGAATGGGGAAAATACAGAGATCTCTAACACTACTCACATTTAAATAAAATATTTCAAATCAGCAATAAAAATCTGCAATGAACTGACCCATAAATGTTGTTTCCTATCCTTAAATATCATTAAAAAAATGTGTATTTAACTTGGTCCAGCCAATGCGCATGTACAGTCTGAAGCGCACATCTCAGAACACTTGACTGTTGCTATAGGAACTGGAGCTTTTAATGGCAGATCCAGTAATGACTTTACCGATTGCTGATTGGCTCTTTTATTTAGAGGGTGGGACTTATTCCACCATATTGCACTTTCTCCCATTCATAATAATATGAGTAAACTGTCTTACAGTCTTTGTTTTAAGTATTGTTGTGAAATTTCATTTATCAAAATAAGTTCAATTTACAGTGTTATGTGAATGTAAGGCCTGTGAAGTTTATTGCTGTGTTTGCCTGTTTTAGATAGATGCTCTTGCCGGATGAGTTTGGTCCTGTAATGACTTTCACTTTGCCTTCAGTTTCAGAGCTGATGTAGTTGTTTGACACAAATACTGGAGAACACAGCTCCAGCAAAGGATGTCTGAAAGAGAAAGAGTGGGAGATATATACAGAAGATTAGAGAACTCCAAAAAAACAAAATGTAACATTCATCTCATTAGAAGAGGTGATTTTTACCGTGACTCAATCAGGGCCAGTCTTTGGCTTGGAGTCAGGGTTGGACAGCAGTAGCTGTAATCCCGAGAGGCCTGAGCCAGAGCAATGAGACAATCCAGCTCTGCACACAGCGACATGACCTTATGCAGACAGCCGCTACGCTGAAGCACTGAGGCCTGAAGCTTCCTCATTACCGCCATCTCCATGTCTACAAAAAAAGAACACGTTACGTACCGTTTTTAAAGACATAGGAAAAGAAAGAAGGAAAGGAAGAAAGACCTAGGATGTCACAATGCAGGTCTCCCAGCATGTTGTCCAGCTCTTTGGTTCGTGTGCTGCGGTAATGCAGTTGGTCTTTTGACAGAAACTGAAATAATTCAAAAATAAAACACAAACATCAGTTCTTACCTTCAAACTTCAATGGGTCAAAGACAAAGAGGCCTGATGTATTTACTTCACATGTGCACATTAAATTGGAAAGGAAGCACGTCTGATCCACACACATTCATGTTGGTAAGATTTGCAATCTTTAATCTTAAAGGGATACTCCACTTTTTTTGGAAATAGGCTCATTTTACAACTCCCCCAGAGTTAAACAGTTGAGTTTTACCGTTTTCGAATCCATTCAGCCGATCTCCGGTTCTGACAGTACCACTTTTAGCATAGCTTAGCATAGATCATTGAATCGGACAGGACCATTAGCATCTCTCTCAAAAAAATGACCAAAGAGTTTAAATATTTTTCCCATTTAAAACTTGACTCTTCTGTAGTTACATCGTGTACTAAGACCGACGGAAAATGTAAAGTTGCGCTTTTCTAGGCTGATATGGCTAGGAACTATACTCTCATTCCTGCGTAATAATCAAGAAACTTTGCTGCCGTACCATGGGTGCAGCAGGTGTAATGATATGACGCAGCGCCTGAAAATAGGTCTAATAGGTTAGACAAACTTAGTCCCGGTCACGTTGGAAGTTACCGAGCTGGGGACTATTTTCAGGCGAAAATAAACTATTTTTCAAGTTTCTTGATTATTACGCAGGAATGAGAGTATAGTTCCTAGCCGTATCAGCCTAGAAAATCGCAACTTTTCATTTTCCGTCCATCTTAGTACACAATGTAACTACAGAAGAGTCAAGTTTTAATTAGGAAAAATATCAAAACTCTTTGGTAATTTTTTTTGAGAGAGATGCTAATGATCTTGTCCGATTCAATGATCTATGCTAAGCTATGCTAAAAGTGGTACCGCCAGACCCGGAGTTCGGCTGAATGGATTCGAAAACGGTAAAACTCAACTGTTTAAAGCTGCATTGCGCAAGTCTCTGAGTTTTTGCAGAACTATGCCCCCTTCTGGCGACACGCGAAACTGCAACCAGAGTTGTGCACGCGGTTACGTGGAGTTTGCGTTGGGGTTTGGGATGAACTAGAAGCCGGTCTCTTTGAATCCATCTTCTACTTTTGCAAAAGTCGCTTGAGTTGTCTTCGCTGATGCGGATAAGGGCGGCGAATACACAAACCTGCCAGACATAGCCAGGTGAGCGTGAACGCGCATGACGTCACGCCCAGTCGATTCCGTCCCAAATCCCTCTTATTTATTTTACTGTACAGGATTATAGAGGCAATCGCAGTGATCATAGAAGGGCTCATTCAGCCCATCAGGCAATTGTTTAAGCATGTATGGATTAGAAAAACGGGTATTTTTAACATGAAAAGTTGCTTAATGCACCTTTAACTCTGGGGGAGTTGTAAAATGAGCCTATTTCCAAAAAAAGTGGAGTATCCCTTTAAACAGCAGTGAGTTTATAGGAACCAAAAATAGAAAAGCACACATAAGACTGAAATTATCTGTGAAGTCTGAATAGAATCTGTGCATTAAGCAGTTCAGGCCAAATTAACTGCAAAAGTATAATACTCACTATCTTCCAATTTAAAACAAACCCTAACCAGGATATTTAAGGGAATGTAATTGTGTTGCCTTATAAACACTGTAATAAAAAGCACTGGCATACTCACGATGAAATCAAGACCCTCTATCTCAAAACTCTGTTTATCCATCATGCTGGGTAATTTTGGCACTTCCAGTAAAAATCCAATCTGTCATCCAACACAAAATGAAATACCAGGATGTCATTATGTATATCGGTTAAAAAATGTAATCACTATCCATCAACATTTATACAGGCATTTTTATTATACTTGCTCTAACTAAATTTGCCTTGAAATGCATACCTTATGCTGCTCAGTTATCAGTTAGCACCTCTAAAACCTACTCATTTTGTTATTTCAATGATAAGATCTCCTAAGGTAAGAAGTGTATTTTTTTTTATGTTAAAATACTTTCTCCTGTCAATGTTTAATATGCAGAGACCTCTATAAGTAAACCTTTAATAGGCTGATTTTACCCAGAAAGTGTGGTGCTTTCAACATTGCAGTGTGTTTGTATGGCATGAGTTTGGGAAAGGACTTCCTGTTTGCATGAACGATGGAACAAGAGGATTAGCTTTTGGGAAATATGTTTGGAAACAATCAATATTTTTGCAATTCTGTCTGGTGGCACAGATATGTCACAAAATATGAAATTCTGTGATCAATTACAAGCTATTTCACTATTTAATAAAAGCAGCGGTGCTTGCTGCTTTTGCTAACCCAGATGAGATGTCATAGCCATTACTACACAGTTGTTACAGCTGCTTGTCATTTAGCTACACTTCAGTACGCTAATTACAGGAACAGTCATCCTGGAGCAAGTTGGGGTCAAGTGGCCTGCTCAGGGGCACAATGCCAACCTTACTGACTCTTCACTTATTGGCTCGCTCTAACATGGATTTTGACCTGCAACCTTTATGTTAACAGCTCAGTGTCAACAATTAGGTAACACATCACATTTTAATGAACGAAGAGAAGCGTTAATCACGTCCTGACCAGAGGGATGTAGATTATACTGCAGGTGGAGAAACGAGGGTCCAGGTTTCCCAGCTCTGTACGAGCCACGTCTGTCAGGAAATTTGGCAGACCCATCATCCTTCTTTTCTCTGTAAAGAAGAGGATAAAACAAAAATATAAAATGTATATAATAAAAGTGAAGCAAACTACAAATTTCATGATTCAAACCACTGAAATAATAAAAGTGCTTGTGGCCTTTTCCAAAATACGGAATTATGCTGACAAATAAGACTGATTATATATTAAATCTACATTGCAAAAAAACAACAACAGTGTAAACAAATCAGAATCGAATCAGTAGTCTTGCACGTCCACAGGAAATAACGTACGTTCACATTGAAAAATCAAGTACATAATTAAACAATCATTTAATATTCCCAGTTATCTGTGAAAAATATATCAGCCACCGATAAATTGTGCAACTTTAGTTACAATACAATCAAAACCAAAACTGAAGAAATCCATGGAAACCACTCACTCTCGTCGATAACAGGGTCGACATCCGGCCTAACAGTGAATCGGTTCTCGGCTAAACTTCCTTCAAAGTCCACCTGCAATGGAGAATGACAAAGTCAAAGCAATTACATTAAATCAGTAATAATTTAGCATAAACATTGGTTAAAAAACATGCACTGCTCCATGTTCCATTATTCAGTCTCACCACTTTACTGATGAATGTGG
The DNA here is from genome assembly GCF_951802725.1 of Rutilus rutilus. NCBI lineage: Eukaryota > Metazoa > Chordata > Actinopteri > Cypriniformes > Leuciscidae > Rutilus > Rutilus rutilus. The sequence goes on from NC_140223.1 coordinate 30,591,644, forward strand.
CGATGTAGAAAAGATCATCTGTGAAGTTTTCACTGATTTCACTGAAAAGTTGGATGGATTGGGGCATGGAGCGAATGGTGTCCCTAATGCACAACGCATTGTACACCGTCTTATATAAGAGAAACATGGGGGGAAAAAATCAAACCAGGATAGCCAAGCCTCTTTAGGAGGAATAAATTAACCTAATCTGAGTGTTGTGCCCACACCTTATATAGACTTTGCCAGACTGCGACCTTCGGAGTAGAGAGAGACATTTTGTGCAGCAATGTCTATATGAAAGACAAGTTAAGAGTCAGTTCATTTGGGGGACATTTTGCTGTTTGGCTCTGCTTAATATTGAGCGTTAGACAAAATGTTGAAAACCGTACCAAGATGTTCTTAGTATTCCGCAGGCAACTCTGTAAAGTGCCAAGATCAGCAAAGTTACGAGGGGATGTGAAGAAACGGATCACTTCCTGGCGTCTATTCAGGATGTTCAGATCTCGAGTTGGTCTGTGGAACCACTGCCTGAAACAAACAGAGGGGGGAAAGGAAGTCTATATGTCATCCACTTAAACACCTTTTAAAATGTGCTAAAGTCTCTGTTATAAAACTAGGGGACATTACCGTAAAAGCTGAGATCCAAACTTGCTCCGACAGCGATTCAGAATACCTTCAGAAAGCACACAGTTTTACCACAAATATAAAGAACTAAAACTATTCTTAAAGGGTTAGTTCACCCAAAAATGAAAATTCTGTCAGTAACTACTCACCCTAATGTTGTTCCAACCCCGTAAGACTTTCGTTCATCTTCGGAACACAAATTAAGATATTTTTGATGAAATCTGAGAGCTGGATCACTCCTCCACAGGCTTATAGACACTATAACTTGCTGGCCCAGAAAATGTATTAAAGACATCGTTAATATAGTCCAAGTGACTACAGTGGCGCAATCTTAAGTTTATAAAGCGACGAGAATACTTTTTGTGCACAAAAACAAACAAAAATAACGACTTTATTCCACTATTCATTTCATTCTCTCTCTGTGCCTCGAGTTAGTTTACGTAGTGTTTTTGCATAGCGCGTCTGTGTTGCACGTCACCACGCATCACACATGACCAGCATCGCCCAATAGTGAGCCTATATGGTGACGTGCAACACAGACGCGCTGCGCAAAAACACTACGTAAACTAACTCGAGGCACAGAGAGAGAATGAAATGAATAGTGGAATAAAGTCGTTATTTTTGTTTGTTTTTGCGCACAAAAAGTATTCTCGTTGCTTTATAAACTTAAGATTGAGCCACTGGAGTCACTTGGACTATATTAACGATGTCTTTAATACATTTTCTGGGCCAGCAAGTTATAGTGTCCATAAGCCTATGGAGGAGTGAACCAGCTCTCAGATTTAATCAAAAATATCTTAATTTGTGTTCCGAAGATGAACGAAAGTCTTACGGGGTTGGAACAACATAAGGGTGAGTAATTACTGACAGAATTTTCATTTTTGGGTGAACTAACCCTTTAAAGGAATAGCTCACACTAAAATTTTACCAATTCACTTTTATTGCATGATTAGCATGAATATTCTACAGATTTTTTTGCATTGATTTCTCCTGTAGTGTTGCATGGATGGTTTGTAAATGATATGAGAGTGCGTAAATTACGACAGAACTGCAAATGATAACTTTCCTATAAACTAATGCAGGGGTTTTCAAAGTGTGGGGTGCATCTCCCCAGGGGGGCGGCAGAGCATGTCAGGAGAGGTGCGTAAAAGTGGTAAAAAATTAAGTTTTTAATTAATTCATTATTGATTAATAATTTCAATCAATACACTATAGTGGAAACAGCTAGCGAAAAGAAGACAAGAGATGTTATGTTTCCGATCCTCTGTTTTTGATCAGATCATTTTAAATCATAAACTTGGCTTCACAGCACAATCTCTCTCCTACGTATTTTGTGATAGTTTCGGAGCAGCCCAAGCCGGTTCTCATTGTGCTGAACGACGGCTCAAAACACCCAACCGCTGCATGAACATAATAATACGCAAACTACATCTCTCGGTTGGATAAAGAAAACCAGTGTCCTGCTAGTTTTAATGGATGACGATTGTAAATCGAGGTGAAGGCGATACAGAGACATACAGGAGTCGTACATTACGCACACGAGACAAGAGTCTGTTATGTTTGAGCAAACAAACCGTGTGTGTGTGTGGCACTCTTGCCACATTCTGATCGCTACTGAAAGTGTAAAGAAATTGGGGCGCCATTGTGTACAGCCACTGTCTTGTCTTGTTTGGCAACAACCATTTTCGGCTTTTCTGAGTACCCACTTAAACAGGTGTGAAGGACATTTTTAATTAATTATAACCAATGTTCTTTTTCTTACAGGATTAACATTTATGTGCTTTTGAGAACAAAATGTCCCAACACTTGGGCCAAAGTAAGTGTGTCATAATAACAAAAGATGAAACCAGTATTAGACAGTTGTCTGAATGTATATTTAACCTCATGACATAAGAAATACAGATTTTCTTTTGCCTAGGAACAGAGCAGGGCTTTGTGGAATTGCATATATGAAGCACCAACTATATTAGAGACAAATTATGTAATTAAATTACGTTACCTTTGCCCACGCACCTATTCTATATAAACTGTTTTAATCTTTTTGCTGGTGTGATCTCTCTGAGATTGGTCTGAGATCCTCTCGGTCATGACTGAAGCCTTTCAAAGATATTGTCTGGAGTCTATCTGGTTACTGCTGTGCATCAGGTTAGCAGGTTACACTAAAGGTATTATTCTCAAGTGATAGTGTTCATAGGGGGCGAGACGTCAGATAATTTTGTAGATGTGGAAACGGCGAAGCCTAGTTTAACTTAAGACGCCTAGTAATAACTTAAGTTATTAAGAATTCATAGGGGAGTTTCTACCACCCAGGGAATTGCAATCTTTTAAAGGCCATGGATCCCTAAATATGATCATCCTTGTGGCAAGGGACCCCCATCCTAAAATTTAAAAGGCAGCTATATATTGTATAAAGACCCAATTTAAACTGTGAAAAATGAATATTATAAATATGTGTAAAATATTATTTGGAAAATATTTAGTTTATATAACATTACATGATTGCATTTTCTACTCTCCTCTCCAGTACTTTTAAAATCAAATTTTTTTTTTTTTTTTTTAGTTTTTAAATTTTTTACATTGATTTTTACTACACTTTTCCACAGACCTGCTAACGCTCCCCTGTGCACCCCAGTTTTAAAAAACCCTGCACTAAAACACAACAGGATTTAATTAACTGGAGATGGTGGACAAAAGAATATGTTTTACCATAAAGACTCAATCCCTCTTTCTCTCCTGACAGGAGTTTTAAGACGGAAGGATGCAGCTCAGATTTAAAGATCTGTAGTGCACTGAGGAAGAAGTGTAAACAGGTTTTTACGTCTCTAAAAAGTAGAACGAATTGAACAAATAAAAGGACCCGTCCATACGACCAACCTGTATGTGTCTCTGTCGATGTACACAACATCTTTCCTGCAAAATAATGAATGAACAAAGTGTACAAAACTGATTTTTAATCTGTTAATTAATGCCTAACTTTTGACCTTGCGTGTTTATAACATTGATTTGAGTAGTATAATATTGTACCATATTGATAGAAAATACAAAGAGAAAGAAAAATTATTCCACTTTTTGTTATCAACAACATGAAGTGCATTACATTACTTGAGGGTTTCCCTAACTAGCGTTTGGGAAGGAACTGCAGATTACATATGATCAGTTACTACCCAGCACTGTATACATATAATGTATATATAGTATTTATAGTATCATATATACACTGAACAAAATTATAAACGCAACACTTTTGTTTTTGCCCCCATTTTTCATGAGCTGAACTCAAAGATTTTTTGCTGCTGGATGTGGAGGTCCTGGGCTGGTGTGGTTACACGTGGTCTGCGGTTGTGAGGCCGGTTGGATGTAGGGATGTCCCGATCCGATCCACGGCATCGGTATCGTGTCGATACTGGCCCAGAACGCTAGATCGGATATCGGAGGGGAGAAAAAAAATATATCCGATACCTATGATCCGATACCTATTAGGGGTGGAACGGTACGTTTATTAGTATTGAACTACCTTCGGTACGTGCGTCACGGTTCGGTGCATGGATTTACAGGGAGAATACACGGTATAAAAATAAATAAAACTCGCGTGCACATTAATTAATGTAATGCGGAACTACTGTTAGATACGCGCATAGACATAGAGAGAGGCGCGATCGAACAGTGGAAACATACTCCGTCCTTTTGTTCATACAGGACATCATTAAAACTGCAAAAAGTGTTTAGCCTACTTATATTTGTGTAAAACACAACATTGTGCTTTTGTCAAACTGTAGCCTAAACTCTTGTCAAACTGTAACCTACAACTGTCACCCAACCAAAATCACACACACAGAGACACACACACACACACACACACACACACACACACACACTGTTTAAGAGCAAAAATTATCTCATCTTTTCATCATATTGCATTGGTTTTCATTTCTTGTCCTAAAACAGAGCACTAATCTGTTTATTTTGAAGTTACACATTCTACAATGATTAAAAAAGAAAATCAAATGTGTTTTTAATGGTAGTATTATTTTATACAGAAATAAATTATTTATAATTCAGATGAGAATAAAGTTAAAGTTAATTAAAATTTTAAGGAAACAAATATATTGATTTGAAATATAGCTAATTAATTTTAAATTCATTCAGGTACAATTACCAAACATATCTCAAGGTCTTTTGAATAAAGGGTGGCAGTCTTTCATTATCAGCTGTTGTTGTGGACTATATACTGGAGAAGTATTTGTTCTCCATTTGAGTGAGATGTTTTTATGTGGCTAATTGAGCAAAGTGCTTCCATATATTTTATTATTAGTAGTATTAGTTCAAGAATAAAATAAAAATATCGGATTGATATCGGTATCGGCAAATAGCCAAAGCTGCGGCATCGGTATCGTATCGGAAGTGAAAAAGTGGTATCGGGACATCCCTAGTTGGATGTACTGCCAAATTCTCTGAAACGCCTTTGGAGACGGCTTATGGTAGAGAAATGAACATTCAATTCACGGGCAACAGCTCTGGTGGACATTCCTGCAGTCAGCATGCCAATTGCACGCTCCCTCAAAACTTGCGACATCTGTGGCATTGTGCTGTGTGATAAAACTGCACATTTTAGAGTGGCCTTTTATTGTGGCCAGCCTAAGGCACACCTGTGCAATAATCATGCTGTCCAATCAGCATCTTGATATGCCACACCTGTGAGGTGGATGGATTATCTCGGCAAAGGAGAAGTGCACACTAACACAAATTTAGACAGATTTGTGAACAATATTTGAGAGAAATAGGCCTTTTGTGTACATAGAAAAAGTCTTAGATCTTTGAGTTCAGCTCATGCAAAATGGGGGCAAAAACAAAAGTGTTGCATTTACATTTTGTTCAGTGTAGTATTTGTTGTTTACGTTTTGTATTTCCTGTAGTTATTATTTTTCCTTTTTGTACAGGTCAAATTTGGTTGTCTTTAAATGCATTATAAATAAATACGGTATTGTATTGTACTCACTGGAAAAATTAGAACAACTATATATTAAATCATTGGCTGATATATCAATGTCTTACAGCGTGTACGTCAGAAACTGAAATATGGGGATGCCTATGCAGTCCTTCAGGTCTAAGCCGACTCTTCTCCTCTCCAGACACTTCAACAGTCCTCCTATTGACCTCACCTACGACAAAGAAGATTACCATGATATGCCTGTCCATTTATCCAGCATAAATCATCTCTGAGGTCTCACCATCAGCATTGAGTCTAATGGGATGCAGGAGGAGAGATACGGGATTTTCTCGCTCTCTGTGATGGTGGGAGGGAGAAACCAGAGGTGTGCTGCGAGAAGTTGCTGTTTGCTGATCTCCAGACCTGCAGAGGATGGGAGAGGATCAATTACTCTGAGCCATTTTTCACTAAGCTGGTAAAACGCTGCAAAATTTCATGCACACATGACATTTTTTATTGCTATATACACAGTATCTGACAGATTTTGGGGAAAGACTGACCAGATCTAAACGTCACGCATATCAAAGTTTTTTGTCTTAGTAATTTTTGTTGAGTTCTCCAGAATCCCCATCCAGGAAAAAAGCAGCATGAAAATCCTGCTAAACTTTTTTTGTGTGTGTGTTACACAGAATACAAATTTCCATGGAATTGTGATAGAGATTAGAGAGCAAAATAAAGCTATAGATGAACACTTACCAAAGTTTGCATCTGGAAACATGACTATTTCAGGCTTATAATCACGGTTTAATTCTGAAATTAAATCAAAAGTTTGATAGTATGACACTTTTTTTTTTAACATAGAAAGACCATTAAGCGAGAGATGGCATTTGCTTATCATCTAAAATTATGATTTAGAGAAAATTGAAGAGTTTACCAAGCTTTTCGATAAACTGGGTCAAGCTGGGCTCTTGTTTGGCACTTGTTATTATGACGTTTGGACTCAGCTCTTGAACGACTGAAACAGAAAATGACTGATGGCAAAAACAAACCAACACAATGGCAAATACACAAATACATGCATTTTGTTCAACCGCTTGCATCTCCAATCAGTGTATTCTGACATATACAACCAACTGACGCAAGCAAGAAAATCTAATAACAAACAGCCAGCGGGAGAGACACGAAAGAGAGCGAGAAACTAAAGAGTGCTGTGTGTGCACCCATGCAAATACAGCAGAGAGAGAGAGAGAGAGAGAGAGAGAGAGAGAGAGAGAGAGAGAGAGAGAGAGAGAGAGAGAGAGAGAGAGAGAGAGAGATGCAGTACCTCTATCCAGCAGGTGGAGGTCGCCATTGTCCATCGTGTCCAGCATGTAATGCAGCGTATAGTCGCTACTGTCATAGTAACTCAGTCCAATTTTACCTCGTTGAACAAATATACTCAGAAAAATCTAAAGTTAAACAAAACGACCACATCTCCGTGTTACTAACGCAAGTAAGAACATTATTACTGAGGTATTATTAAATAAGAGCTATTATTTACCTCATAGTTTCCCTCATGCTCCTCATCTTCATTTATAACGTTAACGTTACTCACAGCTCTACTTTCTGGATCTTTTAAAATGTCGCTTTCAGACATATTTCACTGTGTAAAAACACTGTTTAGACTTTTACACTGATCACGCCATTCTTGATGGTGTCTTGTGTCTTAAAATAATGAACCCTGAGGAAAAATTCGATGTGAATAAACAGAGGAAATTCTCTGAGGTGAGTTTCTGAAGTTGTGTTCGAGTATCTAAAAAGAGAACGAACGCGTTAAAGATATAGAATATCCACTGTTTTAATATTTTGTTTGTTTTTTCCTGTGATATTCGACAAAATGTCGCCGCTGTTTTTCAGGCTTCTGACAACAAAACACGAGCGCGCGCCTCGATCGCGTCACTATAATATTAATATATATTTTTTTTTCTTAAACTATTTTTCTTTGGTGTTTCTTGTGTCTTATTTGGATTTTATGACCCTGACAAGTTTTTTTTTATACATAAGTGCATTTATTCTACTGTTTATAATTATATTATTGTTGTTAAATTCTTTTGAGTTGTAACTGTATGTCCTGCAAATATTATATATATATATATACATACATATGTTTATTTAAAAAAACTAGTGTGTGATTAATGCGCAAAACACCGCACACAGAATTTAACATTGACCATGCAATTCCTTTTAATTTAATTTTAAAAACACCTTACAAAAATGCATTAATTTCTACTGTATGGAAGAAAGAAAAAAAAAATCAAGCAAGACGCACAAATAAGGTTATTTATTAAGTTGAATTTATCCATGTGTAAAATGCAGCAATGCTGATTGAAACAGTAAAGGCTTCTTGTTAGGATTGTTATAAAAATAGATACAATTGGCAACACTTTATTTTACAGTGTCCTTGTTGCACATGACACTTTACAATAAGGTTTTATTAGTTATTATTAGTTAAAGGGGTGGTATAATGCCCTTTTGACAAGATGTAAAATAAGTATTTGATGTCCCCAGAGTGTGTATGTGAAGTTTTAGCTCAAAATACCCCACAGATATTTTTATATAGCATGTTAAAATTGTCAAAACTTTGACAACAAAAATGTTACAACTTTTTGAGGGTTGGCAAAAACGCACCGTTTTTGTGTCTGTCCCTTTAAATGCAAATGAGCTGCTGCTCCCTGCACAGAGGGCGGGGCTTCAACAGCTTGTGTCCTTTTACCTCACACAGACATGCACTGAAAATTTGAAGACTTTTAGCCTTTTCTGTTCAAACCGGAGTGAGACAAAGATGGAGAGACTCAAGAAGAGGCGACAACATGTAGAATGCAACAGGACGTTTCTGAATGGTTAGTTGAATAATGTATGCAGCTGATGTGGAGTTAACTATCTTAAGTCATTGATTAGCATATTCTGTCATGATAATTAAATTGCATTCCCGGGGGCGGGGTTTATGTAAATTTTAGGGTTGGCGATGTCACTAACCCGGGAGGAATGTGTATAGTCCCTACCAGCCGTTTGTTGTAGTCCTTAAAAAGCAATTTCTTTAAAAGCAAATATCTTCATTTGCTTTGAACTTTGAGCATTGTAACTTTGCAGATGTTGTTTATGCTCAAACAGCAACATTACACACTAACTAAAGTAAGAAAAGTGAAATCACAATCAACCACCCCTTTAACTACACTAGTTAACATGAACTAATAATGACCTGCACTTCTACAGCATTTATTAATCTTTGTTAATGTTAATTTCAACATTTACTAATACATTATTAAAATAATATTTAATACATAAACTAATGTTAATAAATTAACCTTATTGTAAAGTGTTAACACTATAGTAATAACTTTAAATGATGCATAATTACATGCAACTAACCCTAAACCAAACCCCAATCCTAATCCTATAGTAAGTACATGTTAAGTATTACTTGAATGCGTACAGACACCTTAAAATAAAGTGTAACCCAAGGGTTCTAGGAATTACTTTATTTTTTAACCAAACTTATAATTATTCAAGATACGTTTTTTTTTTTTTTTTTTTTTATAGAGTCCATTAGTTGAGTTTACTGTGAATAAAGTACTGCCAGAAGAAGCGAGAGCAGGGTGCTGGACCATATGCCAGCAGAACTGGCTGAGATGCCGTTGCAGAGCAGAGTATCACAGCAGTCGCTGGTGAAGGTAAAGTTTAAACCAAAGGCAAACTTCTCTCCCGTTAATCCACACAGGGCAGGAAGAGCACAGCTCTTTTCATACAGGGTGACCTGAAAATCCCCTGTTCAAAGAAAAACACACATAATGACAAGCAAAATGTATGGCTTATGCAAATTTGTTTGTTAAATTCTAGTAACATCCAAAATACTCAACACAGCATGATCACTGGAATTTGAAGGTCTCATTGCTTGCAAGTAAATCAAGCACATAATTCCAATCATCTGTCACAGACTGAATGACATTAATGACACAAGTACATACCGCGCTGTCCTACAGCTTTGCTAGAAAGGCAGAGCTGACCCGGCGAACACCTGGTAGGGAACTTGAGACAATCCAGGGGTGAGATGGAAGGAAATACACATGTATAACAGAACAGAGGAACTGTAAGAGGACAGATGAAAAGAATTATATTAGCAAATTTGTAGAAGATGATATGCAGAGATACAATGGAATTCAATTAGAAGCTTTCCATTTTCTTATTGTTGCATTAAAAGCATTAAAGTGCACCGTAAAGCACGATCACTTCCCATTCCTAAAAAATACTGTCATATAAAAGGGTTGACATATAAATAAACAGTTTAAGAGCTATGTAAGAGCTATTTTAAATAATAAAGCTTATGGAAGTGAAAAACTATTACAACAAATGTTAAAAACAATGGCATCGCTTTATTACTTTTTTAACTTACCCACAGATGGGAGAAGACAAAAGAAGAGGATGTGTCTAAAAGGTTGAGACATATTTAGATTTTCTTAGTCTACGGCGTAATCCTTTTACAGGTCAGAATGGTCCAGTTTGTACATTATCATCTTTCCCTCTAACCCTGCCCTTTTAACATCAAAATGCGACTCCACCCTAGAACATAATTCAATTCGGGCTTCAGCAGTTTGTTGATGTAGCTCTGAGGTCAGAATATCACTGGCAGAGGTCTCTGAATGCCCTTTAGATTAACATGTAAACATCTATTTTCAAAATAATAACAATAACTCGATTTAGTGTTGGGTTCACCTCATATAGTTGATGTATGCATTTAATCCATTTGGTTTGCCATTTATTGTAAATGTACTGATTCAAAATGGGTTTAATGTCAGATATATTACATTGTCAACTGAAGCTCTTCCTTAGCAGCTTTATTTGCCAGCCAATCCCAAACATGCAGGCAGACACAAGTTACAACCCCACACCGATACTACATATCTTCAAAACAGCCGGCTTCATTTCAGCAAGAGGACTATCGGATCTTAAGGTTACGATCTGATGCCTTTGCTGGCAAGGGTAGAGCAGCAGCACAAATTTAATTACAGAATAGATTTGTTAATGAAAGACATGCAGGGTAGAGGAATGAATGTCAAATGACCGAGGGTCTTGTGACTGTAGGACTCAAAAAGATGGTTAAAATCAGTTTTATATAAAGATTTAACTACTTAATTCAGTGATCTCTCAAGGCAGCTTAGATCAGAAACTTTAAGCAGTGCAAGTAAAACAAGATATGAAATGTTACAGCCAATCGGTTGTCATTTTAGACAACGCAACTGCAAGGAGCATCGACTCCACATTACTTTGGGGAAAATCTGTTTATGTGAGGTAATCACACATTTACCAAAATTTCAACTAAGAAAAGATTAACACAACCCTTCAAGAGTTCATCCTCGTTCACCTGACTCTAAATACAGGAGATATCAGCATTGCATTTAAGAGAAGAGAAAAAAAACAACCAGCCATGAATACATGTCATACTTTTATTGTAATCCAAATTTCTACAAAATGGAGATTAGCGGTTAGATTTGGCCACTCTCTCCAGCTCATCTTTCTTCTTGATGGCATAAGAGTTGGAGGAACCCTGCAATACAAACAGAAAAATAACTTTGTAATAGCAGATAAAAATCAACAACAACGACAAGATTCATACATTAATTTACTGTACATGATCTGGAGGTGTAGATAATAATAATCTCTGATCAGATTGTCTCACCTTGGCGGCGTTGATGAGCTCATCAGCAAGACACTCTGCAATAGTCTTGATGTTCCTGAAAGCAGCTTCTCTTGCACCAGTGCAGAGCAGCCAGATGGCCTAAAATCATAACACCAACAGACAATAAGTGACCACTTTCACATAACGACCATATCTTCACTGACCATTTCTGTGAACGACCAAATCGCAAAGGCCTAATAAAGTGTCATTTTAACTTCAAAATAACTTCATTCCTGGTGTCAATGATATGCACTCGTTAAAAAAAAGGTTTTATGGTTCCATGAAGAACGTTTTACATCCATGGAACCTTTACATCGGACAAAAGGTTCTTTAGATTATTAAAATGTTTTTCACACACACACAAAAAAAGGGGTTATTTTAAGAACTGTTCACTGAACGGTTGTTTGGGGGAACTGAAACAGTTATTCAACGACATCAGTGTGAAAACACCCTTTTGAAACTTTTTTTAGTAGTGTACATCATGCCAAAAATAAATAAGTTAACAATACCCAAATTAGATTTAGATAGATAGATAGATAGATAGATATACACACAGAGAGAGAGAGAGAGAGAGAGACAGAGAGAGAGAGAATGTTAAATCAAACTATGACCGAACTAAGGTACGTTTACACTGTGCGTTTTTTTAAAGTCTCGTGTACGGACGACAATATTGTCAAAATGATCCCCGTTTACATGGATCCACAAAAAATGATCCGTGTATTATTTTCAAAAACTTGCACTTTGATGACCTTTGCGTTTTCTAGCCACCAGAACACTAAGAAGGAACGGCCAAAATGCATAAAAAGTTTTCCATGTCGTGTGAACGACTTTAAATAGCCAGATAGCTATTTGGCTAGTTCTCACTCGAACGACACTTGAAGAAAATCAGACCTGGTTGACCCTGCGCAGGGGGGACACGTCAACAGCCTGTCTCCTCACGGTTCCAGCACGTCCGATACGAGTGGAGTCTTCACGAGGGCCACTGTTGATGATGGCGTTCACCAGAATCTGCAGAGGATTCTGGAAACCAAATAGAAATGGTCTACTATTAATACAGACTATTAAGATCTCAGAAATGGTTTACAAAAATCATTACCAAATTTTCATTCTGCAATATATTTAAACAGGCCTTATACTTTGCTATGACAAAACAAGGCAACAAAGCATGAATAAATCTGGAAAATGGGTCTGACCTCGCCAGTGAGCAGGTGGATGATCTCAAAGGCGTGTTTAACGATGCGGACGGTCAGCAGCTTCTTGCCGTTGTTGCGTCCGTGCATCATCATGGAGTTAGTGACGCGCTCCACAATGGGACACTGAGCCTTACGGAAACGCTTGGCTGCGTATCTGCCGCTGGAATGGGGGAGGTATTTGGCATATTTCTCCTTCACGGCAATGTAATCCTATTGAAAGAGAGACATGCGTTGATGTGCTTAATGTACAGCCTCCAAATAAACATGATCAAAACAATGGCAAAAAATCTTCTTCATGCCTTCTGTCAGTGTAAAGGCCTGTTCACACCGGGACGAATTTCGCGCGCGATATTCGCCGACGTTTAACGCCTCGTGACTAAACAAAGGGCACCAATGTGAGTGTGCACACCGGCGCGAAAAACGGCACGCGTAAAAGCGTCATTTTTTAAAAAACGCCTCGGGTTCGTTTTTTTGGTTTGACGCGCCGCGTCAAAAACTATCCGACCAATGAGATTGGCGCTTTTGCTCACGTGTCTGGAGCTTCTGAAGTTACAGTAAAACACAACTTGGGGGCGCTCAAACACAAACGGTCTTGCCGTGCACACATACGTAACGGCGAAGAAGATATACACCAAGTAGCGTCTAAACACTGCCGGGAAGAAATGAGACGAGGAAGATGCAAGGCAAGATGAGTGTAGAGCTGCTGGTCTCGTTGGTGTCGGAACATAAAGAACTATATGACAAACGCGACAGCGACTACAAAAATCTTGATAAAAGAGAATTGTTATGGAGTGGTTTCTGATTTACATTAAGCGCCATCTAATGTCAGGGAATGAATTTGTATGTTCACTCGGCTCATCGTCAGCGAAAATCGCTTGGGTGTGAACACAAAAAACGCGTTGAAAAACGCTGGCGAATAACGCGCGCCGATATTCGTCCCGGTGTGTAGGGCCCTTAATAGTAAAAAATGTCCACTTTCAGGTTGTGATATTTTTGCTGTGAAATATTTAAAGATTTTTTATATTGTAAACTAAGAATAACTTTTAAATTGTTATTAATATTTCAACATATACAGGACTGAAGCCACCTAGATTTACTTGATTCATATATAATTTAATAAAAATATTAAACAACAGGCTTTTGAGGAACATTTGTACATCTCTCACTCCTATAATGTACTACAAAGCACTACATTGCTTTGATCATAATGCATTTTAATATCTTCCCAAGACATATTGACAGATATAGAATGACAACTTTTGTTTATTTACATTAAATAGTCTTTTATAAGTAAAAAAATCATTGATTTACAATTGTTAGCTATCAGAACTTCATCTTGCTTTTTGGCCATATACAAATAACATCTGCACCCAACTGTATATTTGTGGGCAGTTTGGTCCTCGAGTGTAAGCTCCATAATCTCACTTATAATACTGTGTGCCATAAACGCCTTGTGTACAGTGCTAAACAAACAGGCTTTTTTGTCTAATATATATGTGATTTCATAGGGTTAGTGACAAATAAAAAACAAATATGCCATCCATGTCATGTTTATGTCCAGCTGTGTGAGCGTCAAACACACCTGCAGTGAGATGTCATTGATCTGCACATCATCTGTGCTCCATTTGCCAAAGAGTTTGATCTCTGGTGTCTCAGCGACAGCTGGCGCAGCCTCCCAATCTTCAGCCATCTTTACAATGAAATGAGAAAAGTCACATTTATATGTACATAAGGGTGTCCACAACACACAGACCAACCCATAAAAATCATAGAGGTAAGTTAGCAAAATAATCCTATATTAATTGAGGGAGAAAAAGCAAGCTGAATTCAACAAAAATAACAAAAAGTTACATTTCATATAATAACGCAATTCTATTTTAAAAGGGTGTCCCACACACAAAAAAAGCAGCAACTTTTAATTAATACAGTACATAATGTTTTATTCCATTTAAACCAATGTATGTTGGAAGTTAAAGCGAGGATAAATAATCACGATCTCAAGTCTTCATATAGATTACGAATATGATCCCAACCTTATTAACTTAACGTTACAAACTAAATTTACTCTTAATCCGTACGCCGTAACCCAATAATACAGTAAACATGATTCGTCCAAATTTGACACTTTGTGAAACAGAAGACAAAATGTCATAATTCACATGTGCGGGTTCACGCTTGGTCTTTTCTAAGGGAGAGACAGCGGGCTCATGGACCGCTTACAGAAGACGCACAAAATCATCGTTTTGACGAGCTTACATGACATATACGAGTCAAAACACGATTATGATTCTGTTAACAACCAGATGAGTACATTTTGATGTGGATGGAAAGGGTATAAAGGGTTTAAAATCTGTTTTTCGTCGTTACCTTCGCAGCGTGTGTGTGTATGGCGCACTCGAGCAGGCGGAAAGGAAGAGCGACACGAGGGCCGAGAAAAAAACCACTTCCGCTCGAAGCGCTTCCGTGTCGAGCTCTTCTTCTGCTCTGCTCTCTCTGTGGACGTCTGAGGGGTGGTTATCGCCACCTGCCACTTACTGCGAATATAGGGGTGCAAAAATATGACCTAAAACTCTTTCTCAATTTTTTGAAAGCAAAGTTTTGTTTTGTTTTTAATTGTAAATTGGTCCGTGTAACGTTACTCTAGAAAATGTTGCTTTTCAATGAGTTTTGCTGAGGTTAGGGTAACAAGTAAAAAAAAAACCTGTAACAAAAAATGAGACATACAAGTAGCAATAAACACTCAATTTATTTAGATTTCCGATTAATTCAAAACAAATGTTTGATCAATTAGGAATTAAGACTAAAAGCCGCTTTACACCCGACACTTTTTTGCATGCTGTTTGTTTAAGCAGAGCTTATATTTCTTATTTTAGCTGGCATTACATCTTCAGAGATCCAGCTAATGACACCTTAACCACAAATCCGTTTTTTTTTTGTTTGTTTTTTTACCATTTTACAAATAAATGATTCAGTGTATGTCTTTGTGAATACCAAGAACAAACTCAAATGCATTATCCTGGATCTCTATTGAAGTATATTATTTAACCAGTAGAGGGCGGTGAAGCTTACTCAAACATAGTAGCCTACTTGGCTTAATTTCACACTTTTTTTTTTTTTTTACCATAAGCATAAGGAGCCTGTCCAAATCATCGGGTCCAATTTCAATACACAGACTCTTAAGGTAATTGGCATTGTCCCTGGTCTGAAAAATTAGCAAAGTACAGTACACTCAACGCACACTAAATCCACACTAGAGCGGTCTTTTAGGCTAAGCTATCCCGTCATTCACGAATTTAGCTACGTCTTCCAATTTCGCGTCATGTCTAGGAAAACTTTCAATTGTAAATTAAAAAAAAATTCCAATCACTTTGTTACTATTTTCAGAACCTTGATGTCAACTCTAGACACAAAACTCACAACCAATGATCAAAATGCACATTTTTCCAAACTCTAACCCTTTTCTCAATTGCTTGGATACAATACACATAAAACTTAGATCATTTGTTCATTCAACAAAAATCACCTGTTCAATATGACACAACTTAACATCAAAGTACTACTATTTCAAAAGTCAATTCACACATTACATTTCAAATGAGTGTCTATTCATTTCCTTACAATGATCTAACTATCAATTGATACAACTGCTCAAAATGATAAGTAACTGTTGCATTACTCTTAATGCCCGAAGGTTTTTTCCAAGATGTTTGGCTAATGAAAACATCCATTGTGATGTAGATGAGAACCTGTGGCCAAATCCACAAACCAGAGAGTCCCATTGAGTAAACAAAAATCTTAAAACACTTCTTAAGCCAACTTGAACGCTTCGGCCAAACTCCGAAAATACGTCCTGTAATTATAGACAAGTGGTCTGGTGATGTATTTGGACAGGCTCGAGCTTTGAGGCAGAGGTTCTCAACCAGGAGCCCGGGGCCCTCAGCAAACTTCCAGGGGGCCTCAGTAAATGTTCAAATTATTTTAAATAATTTATAACATAAACGAAATGAAAATGCCTTAAAAACACCACAATTAAAGTTACAATTATTTAAAATAAACATTTTAAATAACAAATTTAATTTATAAAAAAAAAAATTTTATTTAAACTGACATATTTTTGAGTTTATTTATTTTTGTTACTACAAAGAGGCACATATCAGCATAGACAAGAGGACCTTCAAATAATGTCTTGGACAAAGGGAGTCAAACTGCTTTAAGACACTCCTCATCCAAATCCCTTTAGGATTTTGTCTGAATATAATTTATTATGTAAACTGGACGATAACACCTCATGGTCTACTAAGTGTACGTGGACAACATGTCAAGCAAATTAAACTCCAACTCTAATTCAGTGTTATCGGCTATTGGTATATTTTCATTCGGTAAGTTTGAAAATGAATTGCCAAAAATATAAAACTGCATGTTTATTTTTCTGTTTATTGTATATTATGCCAGTTTACTTTAGTTTTATTTAAATTCAGTTTCCCTTTCACCATTTATTTATTTATGAATGAATGAATGAGTTTCATTGATAACAATAACTGACAGACACAGAAACAATGGCAAATATCTGTATTGGGAAACTGATTCATCTTCCTCACTGTTATTAGTCAGTTATTGGGCCTGTTTCAATATGTCTATTTGTTTATATTTATTGAGTTGTCTTCTTCATAAAAAAGTATGTGCATCTTTAATTACAAACATATTTTTATTTAACTTCTTTTTTACTTTATAGCTGTTTAATTGCAACATTTTTAACAATAACAA